>NC_069005.1:14088577-14098562 GCF_001194135.2 Octopus bimaculoides | reverse complement strand
TGTGTGTGTGTGTGTGTGTGTGTGTGTGTGTGTGTGTGTGTGTGTGTGTGTGTGTGTGTTGTCTTTCTTTCTGTCTGGGTGGTGGTTTATTTGTCTCCAAAAAAAAAAAGAAAATTGAAATAGCTGATATGGTAAGAGAATAGATTAGCAAAATAAAAACAGCCGCATATCCATCAGCATTATCTGGTATCACCGTACCAGAGCTACAAGTACAATAATAATTGATGTCTCACAAAATTTATCAATAACTAGAAAACAAGCACCACCACCACCTTGTTTTCCCCCATTTTATTCATTATTATTAATAACATAGGAAAAATTTATCAGTTACAGTAGGTACTACAAATGTTAATAAACCTTTCTACAGTCATCCCCAAGACATTTCTGTTGCATCCATCAGCAAGCTTGAACCTCTTCAAGATTTCAAGATGATACATATTGTCGACATGTTGAACCATTAAACCTAACACCTGTTTTTTTTTTTCTCTCTCTCTCCATTTTCTTTCCATGTTCCTTTCTGTCAAAGATTTTTCCCATTTTCCCTGAGTGTCAAACTACTACCACTGGTTTGTTGTTCCCTCACCTGTCTTTATCTTTTGTACATTCGAACCCAATGGCCACTTCTCCATACTCTCAAGTGTTAGAATTTGTCATGGAAAATTTTCTAGGATGCCCTTCCTGTCACCAACCCTCACATATTCTATAAGGTAATATTTCCCCCATAACAAGACTTATTTTCATGGAAGATTGTAAACAAAGGACACTGCTGGCATGACAAAAACATTCACTTACATCTACACTTACAAACATTCATGCAAAGTCAAAGCAAGGAGACAGTAATACACACACACATACATATACAAAAGGCTTCTTTCAATTTCCATCTACTAAATTCATTTACAAGACTATGATTAGCCCAGGGCTATAGAAGACACATGCCAAAAGTGCCATGCAAGGGGACTGAACCCAAAGTTATTCATACAGCAGTCCATGGGTGTGTGTGTGTGATATATTTTGTCTTTTACTGGTTTCATTGGACTGCAGACATGCTGGGGTGCTGCCTTCAATGTTTCATTTAAACAAATTGACCCCAGTATTTAATTTTTTTTAAAGCCTGGGACTTATTTTATCAGCCTCTTTTTGCTGAACCACTTAGAGGGATGTAGACAAACCAGCAGGGCTGGCAAGCAGTAGGGTGAGGGGAACAAACATTTTATATTCATTTTTCCATGTTTACATGGGTTGAATGAAATGTATTTGAGGTAGAGTGTCTACAGCTGGATGCCCTTTGTATCACCAACCCTGTTTCCAAGCAAGGTAATACTTTCTCATGGCCAGACATTTCCACACAATACTGGAAATGAAAAACACTGCTTATGACAGTGAGACTCATTTACAAATATCTTGCAAACACACACACACACACACACACATATATACACACACACAAACAATGAGCTTTCAGGTCCTCTCTTCCAAATCCATTCATAGGGATTTGGTCAGGCCAGTAGGGCTATAATAGTAGATATTTGCCCAAGCGCTGTACAGTGAGACTGAACCTGAAACTTGATTGGGAAGGAAGCCACACAGCCACATCTGTGCCTTGTGCCTATATATGTGTGTGTGTGTGTGTGTGTGTGTGTGTGTGTGCGTATTTTGCATTTCCTATAAGAAGAAATGCAATAAAGTTTGAATGTCATGAGAGAGAGACTGAATGATATATTGGCAGGTCGTTCTGTCCAAACTAAATGAATGATCCTGTCACTATCGACAATTGCGCATGGAGATTCACTGCTGGCTACTTTCACTGTAAGATAGTAAACAATGACATACCAATCTCAGAAAGAGTGTGTGTGTGTGTGTGTGTGTGCGTGCGCACATGCACACATAGTCCAGAAATGTTGGCAAAAGACAATAATGTCATTACACTGTGGAGCATATATACACAAAGACAAGACAAATACAAGACAATCACAGAAGCACCTTTATGTCTGAAGCATGCCAGTGAGTCTGTCAGAGGTGGGAGTCATGGTCGTGGTGGTGGTGAGAATCAATCAATTGTTTGACAGATGATTCCTGCTGGAGTTTCATCTAGAGCTAGGGGTTGATTAGGCTTATCTACGTTGATCAAACCACAATTTATGCACTGATCAGACTTCTTCAGTTCTTTCATATTTTTTGTCTGTAATATATCTCAACTAATATATGCTCAAACCTATATTGGTGGTGTGTCTCCTCTCTCTCTCTCTCATATATATATATATATATATATATAAACACACACACACACACACACACACATACATACATACACTCAAGATATTACTATACATGCAAGTATAGTCACATGAAACAGGGTTATTTGCACTAACTGCACATGGTGCACTGTACAAATGTCTTATTGTCTGAGTGGAATTTACTTAACAGAATTGTCTGTGCATAAGCTCACTGTATATATTCCATCATCATTTAACGTCCATTTTTTCCATGTACCAAATTCACTTGCAAGGCTTTGGTCAACCTGAGGCTAGAGTAAAAGACTCACCAAATGTGCTGCACAATGACACTGAACCCAAGACCACATGGTTAGGAAGCAAGCTTGCCAACCACATGACCACACCTGCACCTTCTATATATATATATATATATATATATATATATATATATATATGTAGTTGTATGATGTATATGTGTTTCTGCATATTAATGTACTGAGGTGATCTTGTTAAGCCTAAAGATAACTTAGCCAATCAATAAAGATGAACAAAAGAAGTGTTGGAGCTGATATATTCATTTTTCTTTTATCCTTTACTTGTTTGTCATAAGACTGTGCCCATGCTGGGGTACCACCATGAAGAATTTTTAGTTAAATGAATAGACCCCACAACTTATTTTATAAATATATTTTTTAAGCCTGCTCTCTATTGGTCTCTTTTGCCAAACTGCTAAATTCCGGTGATATAAACATACCATCACTAGTTGTCAAATGGTGATGGAGGACAAACACAAAGACACACACACACATATATATATTTACAATGGGCTTCTTTCAGTTCCCATCCACCAAATCTACTCACAAGGCTTTGGTTGGCCTAAAGCTATAGCAGAAGACACTTGCCCAATGTACTATGCAGTGGGACTGGACCCAGAACCATGTGGTTGGGAAGCAAGCTTCTTACTACACAGTTACCCCTGTGCCTATAAGATTTAAAATAACTTTTGAAAGTGGTGTTCCAGCATGGCCCCAACCCATTGACTGAACCTAATAAGATAGTAACAGCATGGAGATGAGCTAAACAAGCTGAACATATGACACTTGGAATTTATGTAACCATAAAGTTGATTTGATGTCATTGAGCAACGTGGTGCAAATCTTCTCTACTCTCCAAATAGTACATGCATCAATCATGGTGACATCAGAAATAGATTTATCTATTCTCTATTTATCTGTGTAATGCGAGATGTTAGCAAATATTCTGTAATGAATATCATCATCAGCATCACTTTTTTTGCACACTTTTCCAAGCTTGCAGGGGTCAGATAAATTTCTCTGCAGTCGATTTTCTACAGCTTGATGCTCTTTCTATTATCAATCCTCACCTGTTTCCAAGTAAGGCAATATTTTTTTGCCTGGCCTGGACAAGATTGTAAACAAGCAACACTGCTTGTACAATAATTATATTTGTTCACAATTAGCATGCAATGTCAAGACAAGGAGACACAAGCACCCAATTAAACACACACTTACCCAAGTGTGTGTGTGTGTGTGTGTGTGTGCACACACGATGTGCTTATTTTCAGTTCCAGTTAATTGAATTCACTCACAGGACTGTAGCAGAAAAGTCTACTCCGCAAGATGCCATGCAGGGGGACTGAACCCAAAGCTACATGATTGTAAAATGAAATTCCTGACCACACTGCCATGCCTGCATCTATATCAGTGATTCTCAACATGAGGCATACACTCCATCAGTGAGGCCTGTGAAAATTGTAGTGGGGTGTGGAGCCATAGTCACGAGTCATAAGGTTCTAATTAAAGTGATTTTCTTTAATTTTCTTAGTAATGTATTTTTTTTCATACTCAGTACTTAATAAAAGAGTTACTGACAGATTCTTTTGGGCGGAATCCTGCTATATGCATGGCATATGACCCCTCATAACTTTGGGGGGAGGGGTCAGAAATTTTTTGTGTATTTGTGTTCTACACATGGGAATTCACATGGCAATGCAAAATTATTTTTTAATTTTTCGAAATTTTTCTGTCTTCTTTTGTATCAAATAATTGTGATAAAATATAAATAAAGCTGACTTTTTTTTCCAACTACAGGTGGAAAATTATAATTGGGGCTGAGAGAAATTAGGTGGAGAAACACTGATCTATATTCTTTTACTTGTTTCAGTCATTTGACTGCGGCCATGTTGGAGCACCACCTTGAAGGGTTTTTTTAGTCAAACAAACTGACCTCATGACTTATTTCTTAAGCTTTGTACTTATTCTATCGGTCTCTTTTTTTTATGGGGATGTAAACACACCAACACCAGTTGCCAAGTGGTGATAGTGGGAAACACACACACATACGACAGACTCTTTCAGTTCCTGACTACCAGATCCATTCATAATGTTTAGACTGGCCTGCGGCTATAGTAGACACTAGCCCAAAGTACCACGCAGTGGGACTGAACCCGAAATCATGTGGTTGAGAAGCAAGCTGCTTACCACACAGCCACGCCTGCGCCTATATAATGTATTTGACTATCCATTTCATCATTTCTCTCCTATAGAAAAAAAAATAATTAATTAAAAAATAAAATATTTCACAGGTGTATCTGTTATAGAGACGAACTCATTCATCACGTGAAACTCTATGCAGTGAATGATGAAAACTTTTTTGTTTCTACAGTTTGATGCCAACACATACGGTGATATATCTCAATGATGTCTATATTTTATCATGTAAGCAAAAATATCGCAATGCTAATCCTATCACTGCTACTGTTCTCCCCAGTAGATACGTACAGAAATATAATGATTCACAGAATTTCTGATAATAATCTCATTGTAGAACGAAAACCCTGTCACACTGAACACAGTTAAGAGATATTCTGTGAGCGTGTTATATGTTTGTAGGAGAGAGAGAGGGGGGGGGAGAGAGAGAGGGGGGAGAGAGAGAGAGAGAGAGAGAGAGAGAAAGAAAGAGAGAGCTAGCAACAACGGCACAACTGGATACTAGTTTTGACAAACAACACATCAGATATTGGCTTGTAACATAGAACCAGCGGACTACAGCTCTAACAGGCAACAATTCGATAGCTGAAGCAGGCATAATCAACAACAGAAACACAACCACCAGGCATCAGCTACAACCACCAGACTGTAGCTGCAGGCAGACAGACGACCACCAGACATAAACAACTAAATAAGAAATGCACTCTAAAATGCAACAGACGAGATAACGGGCAACAGCTTCAGTTAGAAGGAGTATGCACAATGTTTCGTGTGTGTGTGTGTGTGTAACTATCACCAGAAAAAAAGAGGAAGCTATCAAGGAGTTAGCCAAAACTTGCAAGTAAACAAGCAAATAGGCTTGTATAAGACCTTTTTGTTTTTCTTTTTCCTTTTTTTTTCTCCCCCTGACACATTTGTAGGGAGGCAACCTTTTAGGAATGAAATGGGCAGGGAAGAGCGAGAGCGGTAGAGGAAATGAAATACTGAAGATTTAAGAGGAAGGCAGGGGAGAAGGATAAGGTTTTGCATGGAAGGAGCTTTGCTGCTTGAACTAATAGGCTTGCCGAACAAAGAGGATAAAGTTGAGAGAAACGATAAGGCTATAGTCACATTGTCCATACAACATGGCAAGTCCAGAATAGTGTGTATGGAGAGAGTGAATGAGAGAAAAGAAAAGAAAACAGGATAACAGGCTTAGCGCATGGATATATAGAAATGATCAAAAAAGGAGAGAGAAAGACAACTAGCAAAGATCTTAAAAAGAAATTTGTAGCACAGATAAGAGAGGATTGAATCTAAATAACACCAAAAAAAAACCCTACAATCTGTGTGTGTCTGTTAGTTTGTACCAGTTTTCTCCTGCTGAAGCAAAGACAAGTATAGGTTTTACTTTTTAGTGGTTCCCAACCGGGGTCTATATAAGATTTTGTTTTTAAAATTTATGAGCAATAAATTCGTTTTACTTTTACAATGCACAAAATATTTCAACAATTTTTTTTATACAATTCCTAATAATATTTAATCATAAAAATATAATATGATGTTTTTAAACATCGAATGACTGTGGGGGTACATCCGAGTAAAATAGGAATCAAACGAGTTCATAATATTAAAAAAATGGTTGAGAGACACTGATTTAGAATCAACACACACACACAAAAGCCTTCTCAGCTTGACCAGAAAGCAAAGCTAACAGGCAGCCTAGCAGCAACAACCAGTTAGTTGGTGGGGGGGTTCTGCCACAGATCCAAATTGGAGGTAGGTAGATTGTTAAATAGTAAAACATGCTACCGTCTTGATAGCAGAGACATAACGAGGCTATAAATAAACTGTCCAAGTTGTATTACAGGGGAAGGGAGGCAGGGTTGATATGAGAACCAACATAAATATGCAAACACACAGCCTGCTTTGTTTTCTGTTTTTTGTTTTTTTACTTGTTCCAGCCATTGGACTGTGGCCATGCTGGGCCCATTTCCTTACGTTTAGATGATCAAAATCAACCTCAGTATCTAAGTCGGTAATTATTCTGTTTCTCATTGCTGAGCCACTAAATTATGGAGACATCGTAGTAGTAGTAGCAGCAGCAGCAGCAGCAGCAGTAGTAGTAGTAGTAGTAATAGTAGTAGTAGTAGTAAGGTGTTCAACTGGTACTTATTTTATCGACCCAGAAGGGATAATTGGAACACATAATGTAAGCCGCTAAACATGTTGTGTGTGCTAACAATCCTGCCAGCTCACTGCAATAACAATAATCTATTCTTTTATTAGCCACAGGGGCTCACATAAAATAACATTAAATGACATGCAATAACATAAAAGACAAAAACGGGATGATACAAAGGGTTTTGCAGTGTGTAAACAATATAAATAACAATTAAAATTAAATTAAAACTCCCAATAGGGGAGGTGCTTTAAGGTCCTTGTGGAAAACCCCAGAAAAGCCACGGGTGCCTGATCAACAGGGCAAGAGCCCTTCTCCTTTAATTCTTATTTTACAGGTGCAGGCTCAGAATTGGTCCTTTCACACTGGCCATTCTTCCAACATTCACCCACCTTTCAACAAACTTGCTACAAGGCAACACTTCCCTCTCCACCCTCAACTTCCTTTTCAAGTGAAACTTGAAAAACTCGATGAGGTCTTGGCCAAAGAGGAAAGTGTCTGTCTTTAGCCCATTCAAACGGATCCACCATACTACCTCTTTCATTACAGCCACTAGGCAAATAAAAATTGCCCGTCCCTTCCTTCTGGCCAAAAGAGGGTGGCAGGGCAATCTTCACAATGGATTTAGATGATAGCCAGATTGTCCTACACACAACAGCAGGTGTTCAACATAAATCCACAGGTCAGCAATACTCTGGTACTGGACTAGGGCATGCAGAATGGTTTCATCGTTCTGGGCGCACCTCAGGCAGACCAGCTGACGGCACTTCCGTGCCTGTAAAGTTTACCTCAAACAGCCCCTTGGTAGCAATGCCAGGCAAAGGATTTCAGGAGTCAGAGAGACAAACATATGACGAGCTTCTGCATTTTCCATCAATTAAAGTCAGTCACTTTTATATGTTTCAGTCATCTGAGTGCGGCCATGCTGGAGCACTGCATTTAGTCAAAGAAATCAACCCCAGGACTTATTATTTTTAAGTCTAGTACCTATTCTATCAGTCTCTTTTACTGAATTACTAAGTTACAGAGATGTATACACACCAACATCGATTGTCAAGTGATGGTGGGGGGGACAAACTGTCTACCAAACCCACTCACAAGGCTTTGGTTGGTCTGAGTGTATAGTAAAGGACACTTGCCCAAGGTGCCATGCAGTGGGACTGGACCCAGAACCCTGTGGTTGGGAAGCAAACTTCTTACCACACAACCATGATTTACATACATATATATATATATAAATGCAGGCGTGGCTGTGTGGTAAGAAGCTTGCTTCCTGGTCACAGTGTTCCACTGCATGACACCTTAGGCAAGTCTCTTTAACTATAGCCTTGAGCCAACCAAATCCTTGAGAGTAGTAGAGAGAAACTGAAAGAAGCCCATCATGTGTGTGTGTGTGTTTGTCTCACACCACCGCTTGACAACTGGCATTAGTGTGTTTACATCCCTGTTACTAAGAAGTTCGGCAAAAGAGACCAATAGAATAAGTAGCATGCTTAAAAAAAAAAAGTCCTGTGGTTGATTAATTCAACTTAAAACTCTTTGAGGTGGTGCCCCAGCATGGCCGCAGTCAAATGACTGAAACAAATAAAATATAATATATATATATATATATATATGTATGTATATATATATATATATATATATATATATATATAAGTGTTTGAATGTCCACTATTCCTTACTTGCAGGAGCCTGACAGAATTTCTACAGCTGCATGCACTTCCTCACCTAATTTCAACCAAAATAGTAATTTTCCATGGCTAGACATATTTTTACAGAAGATTGAAACAAAGGAAACATATTAAGACATGGACACACACAAACAATTTTAATGCCTACATTTCCATCCTTGCATGGATCAGACAAGACTACATTGGAGAAGAATTTCTGCAGCTGAATGCCTCTCCTGAGGCCAACCCTCACCAGTTTCCAAGCAAGGTAATCCCCCAGACTATCAAACAATAAACAGCTTGGACATGATTATACACAGAAAACTGGAAATACTTGTATGTTTCTATGAAATGTGACCCGTTTATTAGCTAAGAGCCCAATATAACAAGACATACTTTCACAGTCAACTGCAAACTGCCAGCCAACCTTATCTATGCAGTAGGACTGAACTCCTGACATCTAGTTCCAATGTGAACTTCTTAACTACACAGTCATATATACATTTCATAATAATGTATACATCATCATAATTTTAATGTCCACTTTTCCATGGGTCAGGCAGACTTTGAGGCAGGTTTTCCACAGGTGGATATGTCTTTCTTGTCACCAAATTCTAAACAAGGTAATATTTCTCCTTGACCAGACGTTTTCGTAGAATATTGAAAATGAATGCCATTGCTTGCATGACAATGACACTCATTTATGTCATGCAAAGATAAGAACATGTACACACAAATGGTCTTTTTCTGGTTTCCATCAAATGGCTTTGGTTGGATTAGGTCTATAGAGGCTGACAAATGTCTAAGGTGTTACGCAGTGGAATTGACCCACAAACATCATTGAGAAGTAAACTTCTCAATAACATATACACACATGCTTGTGCCTATCATATATATATATATATATAGATCTGTGACCTCAGCAACACTTTCCATCTTCGTGTGTGCTCTTGCTCTGCTTATTCCATTCAGTTCTTCCAGAATGTGTATCCCTATATGCGTGTTTTTGTGTTGCATATACTTTTGCATATCTTGTGGGGATACAAACACAGACACATAAATATATACATATATATATCATCATCATCGTCATTTAATGTCTGCTTTCCATGCTGGACGGTTTGACTGAGGAATGGCGAGCCAGAAGTCTGTACCAGGCTCCAATCTGATCTGGCAGAGTTTCTACAGCTGGATGCCCTTCCTAACGCCAACCACTCCAAGAGTGTAGTGGGTGCTTTTACGTGTCACCGGCACAAAGGCCAGTCAGGCGGTACTGGCAACGACCACGCTCAAATAGTGCTTTTTACGTGCCACTTGCACAGGAGCCAGTCTGGCGGCACTGGCAACGACCACGCTCGAATGTTGTTTTTCACAGGTGCCAGTAAGGCAACGCTGGCAATGATCATGCTCGTGTGTATGTATGTATAC
>NC_069005.1:14081349-14088511 GCF_001194135.2 Octopus bimaculoides | reverse complement strand
TATATATATATATATATATATATGACGGGCTTCTTTCAGTTTCAGGTTGGTCTAGCACACATAGTAATGTGTTTTGAACGTGCTTCCAAAAGTGATTGGTATGGAAATGACCTGGCTCTCCTAATGCCAAGTGTGCTGCAAAGTTTACAGGTTGGAAGATATGCAACAGAAATTTTGGGTAACGTGGTACTTTGACTTAGACCTAGTGACAAGTACTGCATGGTCAAGGAACCAACCTGTCATTATCCACCTCAGCACAACAAACCATTCCACTGCATATTTGTCAGTATGTGATATTGCTGCACATCATGGAACTGTACATATGGAGAAACCATGTCATTAACAATTTATATGAACATTTTCTTTTCTACTCCTAAACCTCCTCTTCAGCAATCTGTTTCTTATCCCTCAACTCCCTCTCACCTTCACCTGCTTCTCTTCCTCTTTCCATTTCTCTTTCCTACTCCTTCCTGTCTATACTTTCAAGCTTGCATTGCCTTGCATTCCCAATCAGTTGCAGCCAATTTCTTGAATATAGAGGATGTAAATATCATGTCTGTCTTTCATTTTTTTGTCCTTCTTACTCTGAAGCAGGACTCTCTCCAAAACATTTGAAATTCCATTCTCCACTGCACCCTCTGTCTCTCTGTAATAAGAGACTTAAATTAATTTGGGTGTGTTAGTCATTGTAATACTAATTAAGTTACAGATAATAATATTAATAATAATAAACATACAGCAGCAAAAACAAAAAAGGAAACAATAACTAAGTTACTGCCATGACTTTAAAATTGCATTCATCAAGATTGTTTTAATATTTACTTTTTAATGCTTGCACAAGCCAGATGGGATTTGTTGGGGCAAATTTCTATAGTCAGATGCTCTTTCTGTTACAAGCCTCACTTGTTTCTAAGCAAGGTATTAGTTTCTCCTAGTTTAGACCCACAGAAGATTGGAACACAAAAAAAAAAAAAAAAGCACCACCTGTATGACTGTTTGTCTTAATTAGCACGTGGTTTCAAGATAAAGTTACAGAAATGCCCCCACCTTCTTAACTACATTGTTCTGGGTTCAGTCCCACTGCACGACACCTTCAGCAAGTGTCTTCTATTATAGTGGATTTGGTAGATGGAAATTGAAACAAGCCTATTGTATATATGTATGCACTTGTCCCCCAGCATCACTTGATAACTGGTGTTGATTTGTTTATGACCCCATAACTTAGCAGTTTGGCATAAGAAACTGATAGATTAAGTACCAGGCTTTAAAAAAAAACAAAGTAGTGTCCTAGCATGGTCACAGTTCAATGACTGAAACAAGTAAAAGGTGAAAGATGTATGATGGGTTTCTTTTCAGTTTCTACCTACCAAACCCATAAGACTTTTACTCAGTTGAGGGCTATAGCAGAAGATACTTGTCCAAGGCACGCACTGTAAAATGACACTGAACTCGAAACAACATGAAGCAAACTTCTTAACCACAAAGCCACATCTGTACCTCTTTACATGTGTACAAAAAACAAAGAAGTGTTAGAGAAGGGGTTTCAGTCTTTTGACTTTCATGGTGCATGAGAAATAATGATGCACTTTGCATGGAGAATTAAAAACTAAACAGTTTAAAACTTTAAAAATTTAGAAAATAAAAATATATATATAACTATTGATTAACTAGTTTTATCATACTTGTGCATAACATATTATGAACAGCTTGTTTTTCAAGATGCTCAATCATTAGTATGGATTTTCTAAAGCCTTAAATTATATTTCTAAAAGTCTGCACTGTTTGAAAGGATGTAAACTGCAGTCTTTCTATATTTTCCCCTATCAACTTCACTCTGAAGAAGGGTTATGTCTAAAATGTTGGATATTCAATGCATCACAACAACTTTGCAACACACACACACACACACAGTCTCTCTCTCTCTCTCTCTCTCTGTCAATCTATCTTTTTATCTGTGCGTTTGTATGTATTCATGTGTATGAAGATGAATGGACTCGTGCTTATGATGTTGCATTCATGATCAGAAGGTTGTGGTTTTGATTCCCAGACCAGGTAATGCATTGTGTTCTTGAGCAAAACACTTCATTTCATGTTGCTCTGCAATCACTTCGACATCTGATGTGTGCCACACTGTGCATGTGCACACTCCCTGTGGAGAGAGTGAGCTAATGTACAGCACAAACATTTAACCACTATAAGTAAACCACCTGTGTAAGTGCAGAGTCTACCACATAGATATGTATGTTTATATGTATGTATACACACATACATATATACATATGTATACACAGAGAGAAAAAATGTGAGTGTGCACATTGGAGAACAACTTTGAACACGTGCAGCATGGTCCTATTTTTATTTCTAGTTATTTCAATTTAATTGAACCATTAAAGAACCCTCCCTTGGAGAAGCATGGATGTTATATCTCCATGTTTCTGTTCTTCTCAAGTCAACAGAGTTAATCATGAAGAAGTGATGCAATACAGTTGATGGTCAAAAGCCAAGCAGAAATTCAAAGGCTGTATTTCCCAGTCATTCACATTTTGAAACTAATAAGAGCAAAAATCATCACATTTAACGTCCACTCTTCCATGCTTGCATGAGTCAGGTGGAATTTATTAAGGTAGATTTTTTACTGATGGCTGCTCTTCCAGTTGCCAACCCTCATCTGTTGCCAAGAAAGGTAATATTCCCCCAAGACCCAATGTTTTCTATGGAAGGATGGAAACAAACAACCTAGCTTGTATGATGATGATGGTCATGTACATCCATCATATGTCTAGAAAAGGATACATACAAACACATATACAAATATGCATATATAAAAAGTGCTTCTTTCAGTTTCTGTCTACCAAATCTACTTGCAAGGCTTTGGTTGGCTCAAGGTTATAACAGTACCACACAGCTGCACCTATAAATTGTTTTTTTTTTTTTACAAATCAAAATCACCTGCCATGACTATCACCAGAAAAAAAACATTAAAGCAAAACTGGAAACAATTATGACAAAAAAAAAAAAATTCTAGCATCAATATTAAATTTCAATTTAAGGCAGCAAGCTGACAGAATCATTTTGACACTGGGCAAAATGCTTAGCAGCATTCTGAGTTCAAATTCTGCAGATGTCAGCTTTGCTTTTCATCCTTTAGGGGTTGATAAAATAAGCATTAGTTGATCACTGAGATCAATGTAATTGACTTACCCACTTCCCTGAAATTGCTGGCCTTGTGCCAAAATTTGAAACCAATATTAAATTTCAATTATCCTAGTGAATTCACTTTTATGAATATCTTCTTGCTTTATCTATGTAAAATCAAAAACAAACATTCTCTTCAATCAGAGTTGATCCACTTGGAAAAAAGAAACAGATGGTGCTTGATTTAATGTGAATTGTTTAATGTTTTCAGGAAGGTTAGGACAAGCCAATGAAGATATAGTCATACATAGCATTTTTGTAAGAAATTATATTTCATAAAATACATCATGAATTATATGAAGAGACTAAAGAGAAACATCTAAGAGATCTCTTAGGTAAGGAGCTACATATTTAACAAAATTTTAATCTTCAGTAAAGAAGATTATCTCTCCTAATTACATTCCTGAATACATCTGAACTCAATACTCCAGTATTTAATAAATATGGCAGTGTATTTAAAAGTTTGCTTTGCAAACAAATAGTTTTCAATTCAGTTTTCAAATAGTTTTCAATGGCATTTTGGGTGAGTGTCTTCTGTAGCTTTAAGTTACCCAATTCGCATGTATACATGTATGTGTGTGTGTGTGTGTGTGTGTACATATACACACCTCATTATTTTAATATCCATTTTCCCATCCTTGCATGGGTCAGATGGAATTTGTTGGGTCATATCTTTGACAGCCAGATGCCCTTCCTGTTGCCAATCCTCACATGTTCCCAAGTAAGGTGTATGTGTGTGCATGCATACATACACATACCACACCTCATGTGGTTTCGGATTCAGTCCCACTGCACAGCACCTTAGGCAAGTGTCTACTCACAAGGCCTTATGTATGTGGGTGTCTATGTTTGTCCCACCAACTGCATAACAACCACTGTCGGTTTGTTTACACCCTAAAAACTTAGTGGTTCAACCTAAGAGACCGAGAGAATAAGTATCTGACTTAAAAACAAAACTGGGATTGAGTTGTTTGACTCTTCAAGGAAATGCTTCATCATGGCTGTTGTCCAATCATCATCATTTAATGTCCACCTTCCATAGGAAAGGAGCCTGCACCAGACTTCTGTCTGTTTTGGAAGGGTTCTTATGGCTGGATGCCATTCCTAACACCAACGACACCACAGAGTGGACTTTTTACATGGCACCAGCACAGTCGAGGTCAGTTTTGGCATGGTTCTTACAGCTGGATACCCTTCCAAACGCCAACCACTTTACAGTGTGGACTGGATGCTTTTTATGTGACATCAGCACTGGCAAGGTCATCAAGTAACTTGCAAGACAAAGATCCTTTGGGAGGGGAGGGTGCATTGGAGGAGGTGATCTTGTGTAGATGACCAGGCCAAAGAGAGAAAGAGAGTGATCAAGAATGAGAACAGAAACAGATGCTGCTGCTGTAAAGGAGATACAAGAGCAGAAGGAAGGAGAGAGTGGGAGACAGCAACAACTGAAAAGTAATCTACATTCTGGTTTCTAAATTATTTTTTCTAACCATCAGGTAAGCTACATATCTGGAAAAAAGCATCACTGAAGCTAACATAGCAGATGAAACTAGAACCAGGGGGGTTTTCCCCCTCTTTTCTTAATTATTTATGCAGTGTAACTAAGCTTAAATAATTACTTGCAGTTATAAACATAAGCTATGGTCCTAATTAACTATTCACATACAATGCTATTAAAGAAATAATTCACTATTAACTTGGTACATATGGTAGGATTTAAGGAAACAGAAAAATGGATTCAGCTGTGTAACAGCAAATTTTGTCATCCACCCATCAAAAGCTTTAGCTTAAATATTAATTGAACACATACTAAAAAATGTCTACAGATTTAATAAGTATTGCCCCTTGCTTTCAAAGAATCCAAAATAGATAAATAATAAAACAAGCTGATGATCGTAAGAATCAGAAGAACATATGGTAAAGCATATCTATGTCCAGATCTATAAAAGAATCAAAACAAGGTTTGTCATACTTGTATGAGTTTTATGGGTTTTGTTAATGACAACCTAAAATTTGAGTTACCCCAGGGTTTGGAGAACCTCTTACCCATTGGAGAAATTTCAGAAGGACAGAACAATGCTGTGTCCATCGCCATCTACAAGTGCTGAGTTAGCTGTGACATATTGTAAGACTCACAATAAACCGACTTGGCAACTGAAGCAGTTAGACCATTTCATGCATCACCCAATGAGTATAAGTAAGTCTGATGATGTCTCTAAAAACTCATCTTTTACTTGTTTCAGTCATTAGACTGCAGCCATGCTGGGGCACCACCTTGAATTTTTAGTCAAATGAATAGACCTCAATACTTTATATATATGCGCAGGAGTGGCTGTGTGGTAAGTAGCTTGCTTACCAACCACATGGTTCCGGGTTCATTCCCACTGTGTGGCACCTTGGGCAAGCGTCTTCTACTATAGCCTCGGGCTGACCAAAGCCTTGTGAGTGGATTTGGTAGACAGAAACTGAAAGAAGCCTGTCGTATATATGTGTGTATGTGTGTGTGTGTGTGTGTGTGTGTGTGTGTGTGTGTCTGTCTGTCTGTCTGTCTGTCCCGCCAACATTGCTTGACAACCGATGGTGGTGTGTTTATGTCCCCGTAACTTAGCGGTTCAGCAAAAGAGACTGATAGAATAAGTACTAGGCATCTAAAGAATAAGTCCTGGGGTAGATTTACTCGACTAAAGGCAGTGCTCCAGCATGGCCACAGTCAAATGACTGAAACAAGTAAAAGAGTGTGTGTGTGTGTGTGTGTGTGTGTGTATACATACACACACACACACACACACACACAATGGGCTTCTTTCAGTTTCCATCTACCAAATCCACTCACAAGGCTTTGGTTGGCCAGAGGCTATAGTAGAAACTTGCCCAAGTTGCCATACAGTGCAATTGAACCCAGAAACGTGCTCGGGAAGCAAACTGCTTATCACACAGCTATGCCAGCATCATATAAAAAAGAAAACAAATCAAAAAAAAGAGTTTAAATCATAAAGCAAACCAATAATTTAATATAAGCTACATACCTATGATTTCAGCATAGATAAGCTCCAACACACTCATATGCACTTACAATTCATCTCTGATACTAAAAACAATCTCCAGCCATGCTTTATCAAAACAGATTATTTACATTGGGTTTTAGCTCAAGCTCTTAAGTCATCTTGTCAGAAAACTATCTCAAAACTAGTATAATAAATATACAAAATGGTTCCTTACTTGAAAAACAGAAGGGTTGACAACAGGAAGCCCATATGACCATAAAAATCCTGCCTCAAATTTATTCCTGTCTTAGCCTTTGACAGTATCCAGAAATAAATGTTAAGTGAAACCAAACATCCCTAAACATTGAATAATACAAAAAGTAGGATGTTTAAGGAAATAGAGAAAAATATACACAAGTGTACTAGTTTGACATCTGATGTACTTTGATAGTCACCTAAATGATAGTTAGTCAGCTACCAGCATTTAAATAGAATGTACCATACTTAACTATTTACAACATTAGCAACTGAGTATTTTAGAAGGTAATATTAACAATGACTAGCTTAACTGCTGCTAGATAGGACTGGAATTTCTTTATTTGCCTTAGTCTATTGTGTAATAAATTACAGTGGCATTATCTATCACCCTCTCAAGAAAGTAACTCCCTTAAAATTGTCTATACTGAGCTGGCAAGACTTTGAAAATGCAATGATGATTTACCATAGTCTGAATGAAGAACAGATACTTTTGTTCAATCTGTACCTGGAAGAAGATTTATTTTGATTAAATTACTGTTTAAAATTAACTATTCAACCTGACAAGCAATAACAACAACAAAATAAAAGACAACTCTGACTGTTGTAGAAAGTAATCAGTTCTCTAAGTCTATATAACAACAGTCTGTTAATTGGCATCTTTTATCTTTTACTTGCTTCAGCCATTGGCCTGTAGCCATGCTGGGGCACTGCCTTGAAAGGTTTAG
>NC_069005.1:14077145-14079645 GCF_001194135.2 Octopus bimaculoides | reverse complement strand
GATCATATCTGCAGTTTCAAAGTTTAGTGAAATAAAAAACAATTTATATCTATAAAACTCAAAATATATGTGTGTGTGTGTGTGTGCTTTTTATGCGTTTCCACATTTTTCATCCGATTTTGATGAAAGTTTTTTTTTATTAAATGGTAAATTTACCCAGGCAGGTCGCTACCATATTACTGATGCCTAGAGATACCCACTTCCAGGGGAAAAATCAATAAAATTGAAGGGACCCCACCACTTTTTGCAAAAAATGGCAAAAGTTGCACATGAGAAAAGTTTTTACAGGAACGTCCAATTTTTATAATTTTGGTGTCAAAAGGACTGTCATGTTGCGACATTTCAGACAAATATTTTGGCACTACCTCGAGGCCTCTGATTCTCAAGGAAATTGCAAAAAACTGAAAAAAATATTGATTTTCGCATTTTTGGACAGTTACACAGTAGAAAGCTTTTTACTGGAAAGTTCGATTACCTTGATTTTTATGGCTAAAAAAACCACCATGTAACAGTGATTCTATCAAGTATCTGTTCTATATCCAAAGGCACCCCCGTGTGACAAAAAAACGCGAAAAAAAACAAAATCAATTTTTATACAATTCAAATTCTGCCAAAGTTGACTTTGCCTTTCATCCTTTTGAGTCAATAAAATAAGTACCAGTTGAGCAGTGGGATTAATGTAACGAGTATCCCACCCACCAAAAATTTTCAGCCCCTGTGCAACTCGATCTTTGACCTTCACTCCTAGAAAGTATTAAAAAATAGCTAATATTTCCTTCAAACTTTGCTTTTGCTACAATATTTATTCAAACCCCAAAGAATCCCTTTTTAACACATGGCTATGATGCTCCCCCACTACTAATACTCATGATCAGAGATGCACAAATTGTCAGTAACAAAGGGAAATGCTCAAATGGTTAAGGTCAAGCAACTGACAAGCAAATCTGTGCTATTGAACAGAACATTTGCTATAATGATATTTCTGCTTCAGCAACTCAGTGCTGAATCTTTCTGAAATGTAATGGAAAATAGGTCACTTTTAAAATATTACTGTCCACGTCATACAACCAAATAGGAAATAACACTGACCAAAGATGAAAAAAAAAAATTTTAATTTTGTTACACAATGTTATTTTATTATATTATCACTGAGTATGAGCTGCACTGTTTCTTGTTACAGGCTACGTATGTAAGGAGTGCTTTCCACAAGGTCTATCAAAGTGTGTAAAGTATGTACAGTTTGAAGATCTCTCAGCTTGCATACGTAGGATATATTAATTAGTACACACTATATTTATTTCTAGATCTGTCACATGTGTGACGGTAGTGCTGCCAGCTTTGTTCAAATTGTATGTTGCTTCCATATGTCAGTCAGATTTGAGGCTATTTTCAGCTCTACTGAATTAGAAAAAGATATTTGTGTATAAAGGTGCACCTAACGTTTCTACACAATGTCTGTGTATAAAATATTAGACATGATATACCAGAATAAATGAAATACATTCAGAACTATTCTTCACAAAAATAAATATCTAGGAGAAATATTTCCCAGATCAACATATTGCTTATGTCAATTGATGCATTAAACCAGAGAATGTGATAAATTCAATTACCACTTGATGTTTATTGTTTTCACATCTGTTTCCTGCTTTTAACCCTTTAGTATTTAAACTGGCCTTATCCAGCCCAAATATTTAATTGTTCTCTGTTCAAACGGGTCAGGTCTCGCTTCTTGCACCTACCCTACAATGTCATTCTGCTAATATACAATCACATCATTAACATCTCAAAGTCACAAATAACACATGATTAATTCAAAACAAAATGTGAATAAATAAGTATTACATTTGACAGAGTAATCTGAAAGCTTAAGGGTTTAAGACAGCTTTTCAGCATTTATTTGTTTTTCAATTATCTCTAGTTCATTAATAAATTTAGTTAATATATTAAAATTCATTTCTAATATTAGGCATGGCTATGTGGTAAGAAGTTTGCTTTCCAATCACACGAGTCTGAGTTCAATCCTAGTGTGTGACACATTGAGCAGGAGTCTTCTAAAGACCCAAATTAGGTAGACAGAAACTGAAAGAAGCTAGTTTTGTGTGTGCATGTGTGTATGTACGCATACGTGCCTGTCTCACACCACCATTTGACACCTGTATTGGTTTGTTTATGTCTCTGTAACTTAGTGGTTTGACAAAAATAGTCCATAGCAGGTGCAGAAAAAAACCAATGCTGGGGGCCAATTCCTTAGGCTAAACTAGTGATTCTCAACCAGGGTCCATGCAAGGAAAATAGTAAATTGGGGATCTACAGTAAAATATGTGTCCATGTAAAGTTTTGATTTAAATGTATTTCTTGCAAGAAACAGCTTAGGTTTCTTTCTCTCACATCTGACATGGTTCAACCCATACAAGTGAATGTGTGACTAACTAAATGGGAATTTTGAAAGATGTTATATTTCCAACCGAGATAGACTTTTTTTTTTTTTTTTTTTTTT
>NC_069005.1:14068893-14076531 GCF_001194135.2 Octopus bimaculoides | reverse complement strand
CAGATCATGTACACAAATGGGCACAGAGATAGTTTGTTTTTTTTCAAAATGAAGTTCAGGTGACATATGGAATTTTGAATACAAACATGGGGTTGTTTCCTTTAGTGAGGACCCAAGTTCTCTCAGTGCTGCATTTATGCATGCATAAACAATACACTAACAAAAGTGTATTTATTATTTAGTAGAATTTGATTTAAAAATAAAAAAAACTTTTAGGCTTGGCAGTGTGGTTAAGAAACTCACTTTGTAACCACGTGGTTTCAGGTTCAGCCCCAGGGTATGGCACTTTGGGCAAGTGTTTTCCGCTATAGCCTTGGACCAGCCAATGCTTTGTAAGTGAACTTGGTAGAAAGAAACTGGGTACTTTTTGGTTATCTTACTCCCATTAAAAAATTGGGCTATCTCCCCACTAAAACGTTGATTTTATGTGGAGACAAGAGACTGGATTAAAAGGGTTAGATCGTTTTGATTCAATACTTCAACACATTGTTGACTTTTGGCCTCCTCAATAGGCATGGTATGGTTTGTTATAAGAATTTTATTAGATTCAATAAGATGTTTAATTATTTCAGTTATCATGTTTATTAATTTTTCATTTTTTTCTTTTGTTTTATTGAGGGTTAAACTATTTTTTTTTTAGTTGGGGGAGATAACCCAATTTTTTAATGGGGGTGAGATAACCGAAACGTACTAGAAACTGTGTGGAAGATCATCATATATTAGAGAGAGAGAGAGAGAGAGAAGAGTATGTGTGTCTTTTTGTATGCCCTCTCTCCATTGCTTGACAGCTGGTGTTAGTTTATTTACATCCCTCCTAACTTAGTGGTTTCAGCAAAAGACACTGAAAGAATACATTCGTTCTTAAGTCTGTTTTACCATGCTTCCATGGGTTGGATGACTGTTATTTGAGGCCTACTCCGACAGCCAGACACCCTTCCTGACATTAACTCTAGCATTTTTCTCAACTAAGGGACCACAAATTCCACACAACTTTGAAAGCACACACACACACATACATACTTATGTATGTATAGATAGATAAAATGTAATTCATGCAGAAATATATATATATATATATATATATATATATATATATATATATACTTCAATAGATTCATGTAGAAATATATGAACTTATATGTAATTTATATAAATGATTAAAAGATAGAACCAACATCCAAACATGGCAATAAAAAATAAAATCTTCAAAAACTCTTTCACCTCCAACAGGCAATTAATCTGAGAAAACTAGAACAAGAGAAGAAAAGAGAAACCAGATTAGACAGAGTACAATTAAAAATTACTGGGAGGTCAATTAGAGATTTATATTAACCCTTTTGTTAACTGATGAATTTGTTCCTTGTTATAGGAAAAATAATAGTGTCATACCTACAGTTCATTCCTTGCGTCCCCCCTCTCTCTCACCTCTCTGCTTCATTCACATTCGAACTGACTCCTTGCCTTTCTCTAGGCTGTACTGGATCACTCTCACCCTCTCCAATTCAATACACTCAACCAACCATACAATAGTTCACTCCACTGGACCACCTTCTTACCCCTTTATTTCATCACCCACCCTTTCTTTTGTTCATCTTTTCCCATCATACTCTTACCCTCTTTCTACCCCCACCACCCTTTCTGATGTGATGTTGCTTTTCCCACTGCCTCTCAGGTCACCTGACCATCCTACAATTTTGAATACCCTCTACACTTACACTTCAACCCCCACCCCCACTTTTCAACTGCCCATTTCTGACCCTTTCTGTTAGCATTTCTTACTCCCTTATTTCCACCTCCTTGGTCTATATGCTTTAAGTTGTTGAGCACTCTTAGTGTTGGAGCCACTAAGAGAAAAAAACAGCAACAAACACACACACACATGCATATATATTGTTCCAACCATCGAAGAATTTTTAGCCAAATGAATCGACCCCAGTACTTATATCTTAAAGTTTGATATTTATTCTATTGATGGGTCTATTTTGCCAAATCTCTATTTTATGGAGACAAACACATCAGCACCAGTTGTCAAGCAGTGGTGGGGGAACACAGACATAGAAACACATACAGATATATATATACAAATATTAAAAAAAAAAAAAAAACCCACATAAAAAGCACTAAGTCCACTCTGCTGAGTGGTTGGTGTTAGGAAGAGCATCCAGCTGTAAAAATCCTGCAACAAAGTGAGTCTGAGCCCAAAACCACATGGTTGCAAAGCAAGTTTCTTCACCACACAACCATACCTGAATCTGGATATATCTATCTATCTGTATGTATGCATAACTGTTTGTCTATCCACCTGTCTGCCTGTCTGTCTAGCTAGCTGTCTGTCTGTCTGTATGCCGTGATGGATGGATGGATGGATGGATGGATGGATAGTTACAGACGGACAGGTATGGTCCAACTCACACAAGCATAGAAAATGGATGTGAAAAAATGATGGGGATAATGAATGATAAATGATTTTGTGTGTGTATATATATCACATTTGTATGGGTTTCATTAGAAATGCAAGATACATTGCAATGACAAACTTTTCTTTCTGACAGTGTTGTTAATTAAGGATAGATTAGTAAGGAAATGATTGAAATAACAAATGAGATAAATAAGTAATAAAAAAAATAACTAGTTATCATATAATGAATAACAAACAACAACTGACATATTGGTTTCTAACATGGAGACTGAAAACAATAGCAAGTAATAATGAACCTCAACAGCTGAATTAATGGGAACTGTATTTAAGACAACAGTGGTATTTATGGCAGAGAAGGCAGGAGATATTTGCAAATAATAAATTCTTGGATTGGCACAAGGCCATACAATTGTAGAAGATGGTTATTATTGAGTAAGAGCAGCACTTACATCGTTAACTCTGCAAAATAATAAGCAAAGCCTGCCCTAGCGTGAATTGAACTCAGGATAGAAAAGAATACATTTGGTACTTTAATAATAATAATAATAATAATAATAATAATAATAATAATAATAATAATAATAATGGTTTCAAATTTTGGCACAAGGCTAGCAAGTTCAGGGGAGGGGACAAGTTGATCACATCGACCCCAGTACCAAACTGATACTTATTTCATTGACTCCGAAAGAAAGAAAGGCAAAGTCGAACTCAGCAGAATTTGAACTCAGAACATAAGGCTAATGATTTTGCCAGCTTGCCACCTTGAATAATAATCATAATAATGGTTTCAAATTTTGGCACAAGGCCAGCAATTTTAAGGGTGTGGGTAAGTGGATCAACTCCAGTGCTCAACTGGTACTTATTTTATTAACCCCTGAAAAGATGAATGACAAAGTCAATCTCAACAGAATTTGAACTTAAAATGCCAGAAGAAATGCCACTAAGCAGTTTGTCTGGTGTAGTAATAATTCTGCCAGCTCGCTGTCTTTTAATGGTTTCAAATTTTGGCATAAGGCCAATAATTTTGAGGGGAGGAGCAATTCGATGACACTGACTCCCAGTAAGTATTTCAACGTTACTTTATTTTGTAAATCCTGGAAAGTTGACCTCAGTAGGATTTGAACTGAGAATGTAAAGAGGAACGGTTTTTACTTTAGACAAAAAGACAGCAATTTTAACCCGTAAGTATTTAAACCGGCCAGATCCAGCCCCAAATTTTCTACCTGTTTTACGTTCAAACTTGCCAGATCTGGCCTCTCACACCTACCTAACAATGTCATTCAAAATGAAATTAATCACATCATTGAAATCTCCAAGTGATGAGATAATGCATGATTAATTGAAAACATTGTGAAGAAATAAGCATTACATTTAACAGAATAATCTGAACATTAACGTATTAAGGAGAGTGTTAGTGAAAACCTTGGATCCTAGAACTTTACTGGTACTTTAGTTTATCACCCCTGGAGGGATGAAAAGCAAAGTTGACATTGGTAGAATTTAAATGTAACGAATACCACAAGGTATTTTGTCTGACACTAATGATTCTGTCAATCCACCAGGCTAATAATATTCTGTGTTCCTGCAGTTTGTCTAATTTTGTCTGTGCATTATGTTTATGCTAAGGAGAAGGAAGAAAAAGGGAGACAGAAAAATGAATAGTGGAATCAGTGACAAAAATAAAAAGAGATAAAGAGAGTGAGAAAAGGCCATTGTTATTCTGGTATTTGTGCGTTCAAATCGCAGGCACAGTTAAAACGTTTAACATAATGGCAGTGCCCCAGCATGGGCACAGCTCGTGAGCTGAAACTTGTTCAATCCGATTCAATGAATCAATGTCATGAAGATCAATAAATGTATGCATTAAAAGATATATTGACAGGTAGTTAAATTAAAGTGAAATTAACACATAACTGTGGCCATGCTGGAATGCTACCATTTTTTTGTTTTGTTATTTGTTATTAGGTCTAATCCTTTAGCATTAAAATTACTCTGTCAAATGAGATGCTCATTTATTCACATTGTTTTGAATTAATCATGTATTATCTTGTAGCTTCAAGATTTCAATAGTGTGTTTGTATATATTTTTAGAATGACATTGCAGAGTAGGTGTGAGAGGTTGAATCTGGTCAGTTTTAACATAAAACAGGTAAAATACTTTGGCTGGATATGGCCAGGTTAAATGTTTATTGGTATCATAAGATACATACATCAGCAGATGTAAAAGTAGATCTGCTGACTTACACTGTGGAATTTCCACAAGTCGCACAAATAATAAACAATTTTACAACAAAGCCACAAAGGGTTATAGTTAATAAAAATAAACTTCTCCCAGAGCATAACTTGAAATTTTGTTGATCCCAACCACACAATGAAATTATTTCACTTTGTACACTGAAGAAACAATCAAGTCCTTGGCTGTCATTTCTGCTAACTCCCCACGTAATTTTCATGATGATGGAGTAGCAGAGCCAGATTAAATGTCTTGTGGTATTTACTAACACCCTTTTACATTTTCAGAGTTCAGTTTGGCCTTTTGCTGAAATCCTTATTATTATTATCAAGAATACATTCTCACAACAACAACAACACAAAGTTGTAAACTTGTAAAAGAGGTGGAGTACAGCTGATTGACACAAGACCAGATAAATAAAAGGTGGAAGTTGACTATTAGAGTTTAAACTGAATATGTAAATCCATCAAATTAAACAACATATTATTCTCAGGGGTGTGCACATGTTGAAAAAAGCTAATGAAAAATTTTTCATTTAACATCCACTTTTCCATGCTTCAAGGATAAAGCAGAATTTATTGAGGATGACTTTCTATGGCTGGATACCCTTTGTGATGCCAACCTTCAAGGAAGATAATACTTCCCCATGGCCAGACAAGGGTTCACACAAACATACATTCTATATACATATTCTCATCTGGGTTATAACTTTATAGCATGCTTTCCAAAGCTCCTCTACAGGTATCAGCTACCAAATGCTATCATACAAGAGAACTTCTTTTACTGGACATACACTGGAAATCTGTGAATAGCTGCAGTTTATACAAATGAATTTTTATCAGAAGATGGAATGGACAGGCTTTATTCCAAATCACTACAATTGTTTCAGCGTATCAGTTGAATATTGCACATAATACACACTACACTATTGCATTAAGATGGTCCAACAAGAGCACTGGACCCTAACTCACCCTAATCAGCAATTACCAGCTGATACTAATGTGCTGAAACAATTGTAGAGATTTGGAATAAAGTTTGATCATTCTATTTCCTTGTATTAAAATTCTTGTGAGGCCATTTTCAGAGCCCACTTAATGGGCTCCTTTCAGTTTCTGTCCAACAAGTCCACCTACAAGGCCTTGGGTCAACTCAGGGCTGCAGTAGAAGGCATTTGCTGAAGGTACATAGTGGAACTGAACCCAAGGCCACATGTGTGTGTGTGTGGGGGGGGGGACATGACTTGAGCAAACAGGTAGTAATGATGTTCATAATTGATAATACGACCAGTTGCTCTGCAGCTTTTGAAGGCCTCTGGAACATAAAAAAGTTCCCTGTATGAAAACAGAACATGCATCTAACTCATGCTTGCATGAAAAAACAGATGTTAAAGAAATGAACAAATGGATTTCTAATAATGGAATGTCAAAAATTTTAGGACAGAGTAAAATTAATGAAGCCAATTCCAGTATTTGATTGGTGCCATATTTCATTGACAAGCCTATCCTGAAAGAGTGCCAAACAAAAGTTAATGCAATATAAATAAAGAAATGTGTTAGAAACCAATATTACTGGCTAGGCAAGTTTGCTTCCCAACCACAGGGTTCCAGATTCAGTCTGTGTGGCACCTTGGGCAAGTGTTTTCTACTATAGCCCTAGGCCAACCAAAACCTTGTGAGTGGATCTGATAGATGGAAACTGAGAGAAGCCAGTTTGTGTATGCATGATCTTTTTAATGTTCACCTTTCCATACTTGCATGAATCAGGCATGCTTTGCTAAGGCAGGTTTTCTACAGTCAGATGCCTACCTTGCAGTCAACCCTTACCCGTTTCCAAGCAAAGTGGTATTTCCTCACAGTTAAGCATATTTTCATAAATGATTGGAAACAAATGACATCACTTGTAAGGTGATGTTCATTCACAGCTATTACATGTGAAGACAAAGAGTCAAAAATACACACACACACACAGGGCTTCTTTCTGTCAATCAAATCCATTCACAAGGCTTTGGTTAGCCCGTAGTTATGGTAGACATTTGTCCAAGATGCCATGCAGTGGGACTGAACCCAAAATCATGACAGTGACTCACACAGCCATGCTGGTGCCTCCATACCATATTCGGAAATTTAGGTTATAGCCAGGACATTGTTCATTAAAGATCTCCTGGTTCAGGGGTGACCCTTGGTAAAACAAACTACAATAACACCCAGAAACTAACAAGATGTAAAGTGTTATATATAGCAAATATAATGAAAAATATATGGGTATTTTATTGTGTGTGTGTAAAACTGAGAAAACACGCACAAATATATATTAAGGAAACAAATCTAAAGAACAGAGAAATTCAGACTGGGTGAAACTTCTTCCATAAGCCAACGTAAATCTACCTCAGTGGGAAGATTCATGTTGCTCTGGTGGAGAGAATTATGCTCTCTGAAAGAAACTAGATAATGAGGGAAACCCAGTCGAATATAGATAATATTGAGGTAAGACAGAAAAATACTCAAGACAAAACAAATCACCATATTGCTCCATTTATTATTCCTTGTTTTAATTAGGCTCTGGTTTTTCAAGAAGGTAATTAAAAACATTAGAGGTCTAATGGTTGTCTCGTTACTGATAGACGATACTTTCGTACTACTATAGCAATAGTAGTGAAGGCTCTGATTTTATTATTATTATTATGTTTTTATTTTTATCTTCCTGTTTTGAAAAGACCCCAATGGAATGAATACCTTAACTGTAACAACGATGATATGGGGGGGGGGCAGGGATTTACGAGAAATAAAACAAAAACAATAAGTAATTTAACACTGAAACAAATATCTTTTTTAATGAGATAAAGCTAGAGACATACATAAATGCACACACACGAGAGAGAGACAGACAGGGAGAAGTGAGGGTTAGAAAGAAACGAAGTACGGAGAATGGTGAAATATTAAGGGGGAGGGCAAGAAAAAATAAGGCCATACAAAAAAATATACAAATC
>NC_069005.1:14068461-14068765 GCF_001194135.2 Octopus bimaculoides | reverse complement strand
GGGGGGAGGTTTATTCCTCTTCAAATAAAAATATGAAGACATCAGTAGCGAGAGAAAGAGGTATAAGTCCAGAGAGACGGACAAAACAGATTAAATTGCAAACGTTTTGATGGGACTAGAGAATCCAGTCAATAGTTATATTTCTGGCTAAGCAACAGTAGTAACATAGGAAAAGAAATGAGGGCAAGCTACACGGATAGCAACACACACACTCACAGTCAGTTCGGGAACAAACAAAAAAAAAAAGGGATTTATCAGGCAGCGCAGATAAGACAGGTACGTGGTGGACGTAAAATGTTGGCGG
>NC_069005.1:14060968-14068451 GCF_001194135.2 Octopus bimaculoides | reverse complement strand
AAAGAGACAAAAGATTAGAAAATACTGAGTCGATATTTTATATACACTGTTTACAGCTAGTAACACAGTGAGTGTTGGTTATGACTTGGTGAAGTTTAGGGGAAGAGAAAACTTAACGGTATGAAAATTCACACGTGTGAATATAACACATACACACACACACATACTTCAGCGAGTGAATGTGTCTGTTATATACGTATGTATATATGCGGACATACTATAAAATAAGGTGGGGAAAAATAGTACTCGAATACCGAAGGTAGAGTAATGATGCTTTAATAAAAAAGTATATATATAAAACTTCCTGTTGTTTATTAGTGATATATTTGTCACTAATAAACAGCAGGAAATTTTATGTTGAAATGAGAACCATATTGTGCAATGTAGACAGACACAATCTGTACACATTACATATCTAAATGTTGCCTGTCTATCTGTCTCTTTCTCTCTGTACTGTACTTTTGACTATAAAAGTAGACAGACTGTCTGTGTGCACGTCCGTGTATGTATGCCCAGTAAACAGACACTTTGAAAGAAAAAAAAATTTAGCCAAGCAATTGAAGCTGAGTCATGTTATCGACTCTGCGCACAGTATTTATCTTACTGTGGTATAATCTCCATTTCACACGTCGACAACCCTAACACATTCAGGTTGCTTGTAAAATAGCAAAAAAAAAAAAAGAAAGAAAATAATAAAAAAGAGCCGAGCCAGCTACTTACTGACTGACATCGAACCCTGGTTTCCTTTCCTTAATGGAAATTAAACACCTCCTGTTATCCAACGGCACACATTATTATACATGTACATGCTAATAACCTTTATTCTAGGAACCATCTAGGTTTCGGATTTAAAAGGTGAAGGTGGAGTTGATGGGACACGAGGTGGAGGTGGAAGAAATGAGACTGTACAGCCTTCATGCCTTTCTTGGGTGATGGAAGGGATATTAGACGAGTGAAATGTCAACAATTGGAAAGGAAATCGAAAAATACGTTGTGGACTTAGTTACCACCAAATACACACACACCGATGCAAGTGTGGCTGTACTAAGAAATTAGCTTCCAAAGCACGTGGGTTTGGGTTCGGTCCCACTGCGTGGCAAGTGTCTTCCACTATCCCTACGAGTAGATTTGGCAAACGGAAGCTGAAAGCAGCCTAACACACACACACGTGTGTGTGTGTGTGTGTGTGTTACTGTGTTTATACCCCACCAACCGGTGTTTAATGTCTCTGTGGCAGTTCGGCAAAAAGAGATCGGTAGAATAAGATAACAAAATGAAAAATACTGGGATCGATTTGTTCAACTAAACCCTTCAAGGAGGTGCCCCAGCACAGCCAGTCTAATGACTGAAACACGAAAAAAAAAAAATGCATGCACATACATAAAGAGAGGCGCACACTCACTCTAACATGTATAATTAGGTCAGGTGTACAGGGAGGGTGTAAAGGAAATTATTTGACATTTATAGCTAGGGACTGATACGAAATTTACAGATGATATGCATAAACATACATACACATATAGACCTACATACAGGTGGGCATATTATGTTAGATACCTTTGAAGTTAAGTGTAAAATACGACGTCTCACTGCAAGACATCTCAGCTCCGCATATGTCAAAATCCATGAAGGGGAGGAGGAGGAGAAGAAACACAAAGACGTAAGTTCTGTTTACCATACATGGAAAGAACTTCGTCAATGGTGTTTTGACAAAGTATTACGAGACCCGAGGTTATCGAAGTTAAAGTGCAAACTTTGCAGAAGACAAAAAAAAATAACTGAATGAATCTACGTCAGGAATAAGACAGAAGGGGTTGAATACAATCAAAATTAATAAACACAAACACGAAAAAAAAAAAAAAACAAGAAATAAGAACGAGAAGTAATCCCCATTATACAGGTATAAAGGATGCTTCTCTGTGATCGCTCGGCCAGCTAGAAATAATAGCAAAATTCTCTCGAATCTTTAAAAAACAACACGTTTGACAATTTAGTCCTCGTTAGACAAATGGTCACCGGAAGAACGCTTTTCATGACTGTTCAATAAAAACTAAAACAACATAATTATAAGACACAGCTGGTAATTTTTTTTTAATAATTTCTTATAGAGGCTGAGGCTACGACCACATCGACTCTACTACTGATGAGATGAAAAGAAAAATTGATCCCGGCATGATTTGAACTCAAATGCAAAAGGACCTAACAAACATTACAACAAAGCATTTGTGCCTGGGACACACTTGTGCCATCCGACTCCCCTCCATAATTTTACCATCCACATGGCGGTGGTTGTTGACAGAAACCAACCAGATTATTCGGGGTTTATTATAACTAACAAATAGTAATGGCTTCTCATTTACGAAAAAAGTTAGGGGTTTTTGGACAGAACAAGTTACGTGATTACATCGAACCCCAGATCTTGACAGGATTTGATCTCAGAACGAAAAGAGCGGGAACAAAATACTGCAAAACATTTTGTCCGGCGCGCTAACGGGTCTGCTAACTGGCCGCCTTAATAATAATCCTTTTTACTATAGGTACAAGGCCTGAAATTTGGAGGGAGGGGCCAGTCGATTAGATCGACCCTAGGACGCAACTGGTACTTAATTTATCAACTCTGAAAGGATGAAAGGCAAAGTTGACCTCGGCGGAATTTGAACTCAGAACGTAAAAACGGATGAAATGACGCTAAGCATTTTTGCCCGGCGCTGTAACGATTCTACCAACTCGCCATCATAACAATAATGCTATTTTCCTTATGATAACTAAGCATTTTCCAGGGAAGCTGAATACTGAGGATTATGGCGATCCTTCGATATCTGTAAGTCGACATGAGAAGACGACGTCATTCACCCTCTTTTGCAACCTAATCTCTCTTTTATTTGTCATGAAGGAAGGTTGTGTGAGTGAATGACGTCGGGATTATTATCGGCAGAGTCAGTAGAAGGTTACTGGAGTAAATAAAATGTCTTGCGATACTGGTTTAAAGTCATCAGTCGAGGCCTTACCAGGGGCGACTTTGTATTCCAGCCTTAGGATGTTGACAATGTAGTGCTGAATGAATAGATACACACACACACACACACTCTCTCTCTTCAAGACTGAAATCAATATTAAGGGTAACATGGTTGCTAATGGGATAGGTCCTTCCGAAAAATTCATTGGTTAAAAAGAAAAATTCTTAGAGTTATATGGTTACGGTAAAGGGGTATTATTCTTAGCAAGTACTGTCGATCGGATGGATGGATAGACAGATAGATCATCCGGCCGTGTTTATTGCACGAGTCGTCATGATTCGTTGTCTCCAGTCTGTTCGGTCCGGCATTGCACGTGGCAGGTCTTCTCGAGTGCACTCGGAGTCCTCGCACAGTTGATTTATGTCGGTAGGTTCGGAGAGGTCTACCAACATTTGCTTCGCTTCTCAAAGAAGAACGCTGATGATCTCATCCATTGCTTCCCAGCAATAATAGTCCAGCGAAGCTTGTTCCTCTTTCCCTGATGACGTATGACATTCGTGGTAAATTACCATAGAGAAGTTCTTTCGTAGGATGCTGTCTCCAGCAGATGTACAGAGCAGCTCAAAGCATTCTTGTATAAATTCCGTCAATTTTCTTTTCAAGAGCCTTTGTTAGAGTATGCTGTACATCCATAAAACAGAATTGACTGCACAACCGCCCGAAAGAAATTACGTTTCAAATTTAATGGAAGTTTAGATTTCCAGACCGTTGATAATTTATTTAGAGCTGCCCAGGCTTTGCCGATTCGGACATGAACATAACTTGTGGACAGACCTTCCTTCGCGATTTTAGTTCCAAGGTATGTGAATAGATAGATGGTTAAAATGTGATCAAATGTACCTTCTGCGTGTAACGAACACCGAAGACTATACACACATCATATAACAACCAATTAAGCATCAGAAAAGAAAATCAAATGAATGAAGGATAGAAGATATCAATATGTATTTTTTAATGTAAATTATTTCGCTGTTCCTCTCGCCTTGTGTAACGTTATTCACACACACACACGCACACGTGTGTGTGTGTGTGTCTGCGTAGCGTTTCACCTGGTTTCAGATCAATGACAAGTACAAACACAATCACACACACACATTGCTTAAATGTGTGAGAACTGTGAAAGAGAGAGAAGGAGAGAACTGTGTGTGTGAGTGCTTGGTCAGTAATCTGAAATCAAAGACGAAACGCCATCTTCTCTCTCTCTCTCTTTTGGTAAAACATGAGAACAATGTTAAAATGGGGGATAAGAAACAAATCTAATCTTCCCTTAGCTCAGAAAGAAAAATATTTAAAAAAAAAAAGCACACAACACGTTGATTGGCAAAAAATGTAGATGCAGTTAGATTGTACTTAACCATGCCCTGAGAGGTGTGTGTATGTATATGTATATATATACATATATATATATTTATATTTATTTATTACACACACAACCCAAGTGGGTCCCACACCAACTACATTTCAATTCTTCTCATCTAAAAAAGAAAAACACAGTAGCAATAATCACCACCCGAGTACCAAGAATAACGGGGTGGCAGGCAGAGAAAGATAACAGTGAATGGGGAAAGAGTAAAGGAAAACGACTGGGGAAAAAAAACAAAAAAAACAGTCGACACGTTGACCTCGCTACTGGACCATTAAAACATTAGCCCGGATTTCGGCAGACTACCTTCTATCGATAGGTCGTTGATATATACTGTGTGTGTGTTCAGTCTAGGTGATATAAAAGCGAGGGTATCACGATGATGGCGAATATAGATTCGGGTATGAATTCCTGTAACCGCGCTCGTCATAGATTTTTCATTTTTGTTCAAATGACGGCGAAAAAATAGGGAGGTCAGGTTCTTTTCTTCTTGTAGTGAACACAGAAAGGTAATGGAAATACATACATATATACGTGTGTGTGTGTGTGTGGAAATTTTGTATCTATGTGTTTCGTATATATAACTAAAAATGTATGTATACGAAGAGAAGGCAGAAACATGAAGGAGTGGGGGGGGGTGAAAATATGAAGGAAGGAAATAAGAGTGTGAAATGTTGACGGGAGAGGGAAGAGCAAATGGATGAAGACGAAAAAAAGGAAGAGTATATATATAATGATAAGGAAGGGTTACAGAGAGGAGGAGGGAGAAAGAAAGAAAGAGAAAAGGTGAGAATAAAAACTGGAGAGAGAGAAAGAAATGAAGAATAAGGTAAAACACAAAGAAAGAGGGAGGGAAAGATTGGAAAAGGGTAAAAGCAAGAGGAGAGAGAGAGAGAAGGAGGACGGAAAAATTATACAAATTATAGAAGGGCAGAAGGAGGCGGAGATGTGAGTGAGAGAGTGAAAGATGGATTAAGAAGACAGAAAAAAAAAATGAAAAAGGAAATATGTAGGAGAGGGAAAAGGGGAGGCACAGAGCTGGAGTAATTAGAAAGAAGGTATAGCGAGATATTGCAAGAAAGACAGAGAGGAAAACAGAGTGTGAGTGGGACTTGGTTCTCAGAGACAGCAGCAATGGCTCTTTATGGTCCAGAAATTGTGTGTGTGTGTGTGTGTGTATGTATATATACATACATTATACATATATACGTTTAGTTAAAGATCAAGAAAGCTAGAAATCCAAAAAGGACTCGATATAAGTTAAATGGATAACTAGATTGGATAGTTTTATATTACAAATTGTTTTAGCAAGGAATCTCTGATTTCGCTATTTCCAATAAGATGTTAAAATATATAATTATAATATATATATATATATATATATATACACATACACACACATCTATCTACTGTCTACAGACTTATTTGGTGGCTAGGATTTATTTAAAAAAAAAACCTATTCTCAAACAGGGACACAAACTGGTTGGTAAGAATTCCTAAAAGAGGGAGAAACTATTTCTGAAGAACAAAAAGAAAAATCAAGGATGATAAATGCGAAAAGCGATTTATTTTTACAGTGAAATTCTTACGACGTGAGATTCTCAGACAAAAAAAAAATGGATATAAATTTTTGTCACTTAGCAGAAGGACAGTCAGTTCTATATATATATACACACACACACACATACATATATATATATATATATATATAGGCTGACCATGGACAACCTCATTTGTGAGCGAATAGAAATGGGGGAAATTTTACGTGACATTAAAAATGAATGGTGACAATCAAAAGTGAATATATATTTTATTCGGTTTACGAACAAAATGTGAAAAGAAATGAAGGATGTAAAACAAAAATTGAATAAAATAATTGTAAAGGCGGTTATAATGAAATATTTGAGCGAATTCCATAGTTGTCAAAGGGTTTACAAAATCAATTAAAATTATATTCCCGAACTTCGATTGTCAACATTCATTCAGTGTCATGTAGAGAAAAAATTGTTTTTTTTTAATGTTTTTTTTTAATTCGGGGTATTCATTTTGAAACCTGATTCTTCGATATTTATTTATTATATCCGAAAATGACAGATGCATTTTTTGGGTGAAAAGATGCTTTCTGTGCAAGTGGTTTTAAATATACAGCATGTACTTTAAATGGAACCGTGTCGAGGTAGGTTAGCTGACCGTAAGCAAAAGAAAGTGCTCATGCCACTTATTCATCGCTGTACCCTTAAAATACCTCCATTTGTCGTGATTAGATAATGGGGGTTTCGTTTCGTACATGTTTTATATTGAAGAATGAACCCCCATTTTTCAAACCATTAACGAAATAACCACCACCGTCACCCCCGCCACAACAATAAAGGTTATTTCTTCAGAATGATTCATAAAAAATTCAGAGGGTAGAAAACAAACAAAAAAAAAATGCACGATTGTGAACTAAAATATGGTGCTTTACCTTCACATTTCCGGCTGCTTTGTGGAGGCTAGGAGACAAACTGATTGTAAAAAATGTTGATATTAACGACGGAGGATCCGCCGCTAGAAGTACTCAACCATTGAATCAAAGAAAGACGCTGGCTTTACCACTAGGTTATCTCCCATCAATTTAGACGACAACAGCGCCACGGATACCAGATTAAAAATTCAGGGGTAGATAAACGCATTCTAGCCGTATCTAAAAAAAAATTATTTTATTTTCCTTATTCAATAGTTTATATCTACAGGATCGCCAGGTTAACATCTTTTGTTAGGATGGAGTAAAGCAAGGTTAGGAAATATAGTATAAGTCTACAAATTTTTTTGAAATTGACAAGCAAACGGGAATAATAGAGTACTCAATACGCTATCTAGTGTGTGGATATATATGTATGCACACATATATAGGTGTATATTATACATGTACATAGGCACACATATATACATATGTGTATATATTATGTATATATATACTCACACATATACGTGTGGATATATATATGTATGCACACACATATATAGGTGTATATTATACATGTACATAGGCACACATATATACATATGTATATATACATATGTATATATATTATGCATATATATATATATATATATATATATA
>NC_069005.1:14049178-14060831 GCF_001194135.2 Octopus bimaculoides | reverse complement strand
AGTCATTAGACTGTAGCCTTGAATTTTTAGTCGAACAAATCGACCTCAGGACTTCATTTTTAAGCCTGGTACTTATTCTATCAGTATATTTGGCTGAACCACTAAGCTACGGGGACACACACCAACGCTGGTTGTCAAGCAGGGAATACAAACAGATACTGATATATATATATATATATATATGACGGGCGTTGCACAAGACTTTGGTCAGCCGAAGGCTATAGTAGAAGACACAAGGTGCTACACAGTGCAACTGCACCTGGAACCAAGTGGTTGTGAAGCAAGCTTCTTACCACACAGCCACGCCTATAGATCTACATCATACACACATAGTAATATGCAAGAATAGTAAAATATATTAATAATATATTTTACATATCATCATCATCATCATTTAACTTCTGTTATCCATGGTTTGGACAGTTTGACCAGGGCTGGTTAGCCAGAAAGCTGCACCAGACTCCAGTCTGATCTGGCATAGTTTCTATGGCTGGATGCCTTCCCTAACGCCAACCACTCTGTGAGTGTAATGGATGCTTTTTTGTACCACAAGCACAGGTGCCAATTGCGTGACACCAGTATCTGCCACAACTACGATTTCCCTTGGCTTGAGGGGTCTTTTTCTCAAGTACAACATAATGCCAAAGGTCTTGGTCATTCCCTCCATAAGACCCAACACTTAACAAGTGCTTTCCACATGCCACTGGCACAGGTGCCAGTTGCCTTCATGAGGCCCAATGCTTGAAGGTGCTTTTTACATGCCATTGGTAAAAATAACTGTTTATTATATCAAAGTTGACAGACTATTCTCAGTTTCACCCTGTGCAGCTTCCCATCTAGCTTCCTTTTGGATTGTACTGCAATTTGTCTTATGTTTCCTCTTCTCTTAGTCATGTAGGTTTGAATTGTCATCAGTGCTTTTGCAACTTGGCTTTTTTTCTAGGTTGGTAGAATTGGGTTGTCCTCATGCAAAACCTTTTCTTTCTTTTTTTTTTAATCTTTGAGAAGTGCTCAATATTAGTCTGGCCTAAGGCAGCAAGCTGCCAAATTTGTTAGCATGCCAGTCAAAATGTTTAGCGGCATTTTGTCCATCTGTACATTCTGGATTCAAATTCCATTAAGGTTGACTTTACTTTTCATCCTTTGAACTATCCAGCATGAGAAGTCCTATCAGTACAAGGAACTTACACTCTCCTGACACAGCTCTCAGGATCATTGAGTCACACAAGCTACCTTACCACAACAAGGACTGGATCTTGTGGTAGACAGCACTATACCCATCCTCAAAATCTGTCCTGTTGTATCCATGTAGGAAACCAATATTATTAGATTAGGAGTGGAGAGGAAAAAATCATTAGAGCATCAGGTGAAATGTTTGGTGTTATTTGTTCCAGTTCTCTGCCCTTGGACAGTCTCAGGTTAGGGTTGGTTAGTCCACATTACTCCATAAGAAGCAGAGGGCCCGTTTCCCAGCTTCTCTGGTGTATATATTCCTCCCTGGATGGGATGCCACTCTGTCGCAGGATTACTTATTTTTACCAGCTGAGTGGACTGGAGTAATGTGAAATGAAGTATTTTGCTCACAAACACAACACATCACCCAGAATCTAAAAGACAATCTTGCAATCACAAGTCTGTCACTCTAACCATTATGCCATGTTCCTCCACACCACAGTCTCAGCTTGACAATATTTTCTGAGCGGAATTTGATAGATGGAAATTGTGTAGAGACTTGTTCATATATAAATGTACACCACTATCATCATTGTCTTAATGACTCATTTTCTATGCCTTCCTGACGAATATTTGACGGGGTAGATGTTTTAGGGCTGGATGCTCTTCCTGTCACCAATCTTCACCTGTTTACAAGTAAGGTAATATTTCCTGTTCTTTGAATATGTTTATGTGGAAGACTGGGAATGAATGACATGGTATCACTCACTTGCAGATGTCATGTGATGTCAAGACAAAGAGACTCATCCATACAAACATATTTCCTCTCATCTGGAAAATAGCAAACAAACAGCATACATTGATGATGGTTATATCTCACTATCATGCGATGTCAAAACAAGGAAACACACACACACTTTTTCATGTACATCTTTTATCTTTTACTTGTTCCAGCCATTTGACTGTGGCCATGCTGGGGCACCACCTTGAAAGGCTTTAGTTGAACAGAGCAATCCCAGGACATATTTTTTAAGCCTAGTTTCTATGAGTTTATGTCCCTGTAACTTAGCAGTTACAGGGACATAAACACACCAACACCGGTTGTCAAGTGGTGGAGGAGTGGGGAGACAAACACAGACATAAAGACACACACATAGATATATACATATATATATATATATATCCAACAGGCGTCTTTCAGTTTCTGTCAACCAAATAGATTTGGTTGACCTGAGGCTATAGTAGACGACACTAGCCCAAGGTGCCAAGCAGTGGTGCTGAACCCAGAACCATGTGTTTGGGAAGCAAGCTTCTGACTACATAGTCATTCATTCATATACATGTAATGGGCTTCTGTCTTTCATCCTTTCACCAAATTCCCTCACAGAGTGTTTTGTTGGCCTGGAGCTATAGCAGAAGATGCTTACCAAAGGTGCTGCACAACGAGATTGAACCCACAACATATAGTTGTGAAGTGAATGTCTTAACCACACAGTCTTGCCTGCACTTGTGGAAGAGGGTGATGCTGGAAGACCTCAGGATGCTGAACCTTTCAAATGAGATGACAAAGGACCAAGATACCTGATGCTCTGCTGTACTCAAGAAGACCCATCCTCTACAGTGGAAGTGTTAATGCTGCTCCCCCTGGTGAAGAGGAATGGCCTGCAAGATCCCTGTGCTGGTGCCATGTAAAATGCTCTTGTGCTGGGGCTGCGTAAAAGCGCTTGTTAAAAAGTTAAAAATATGTCCAGTCGTAGATTGACCAATTGTTTCACATCCACAAAGCATTTAGCTTTATAGATGACTCTTCAGACTCCAATGGCCGTGGGCATTTAACTTCCTGTAAATCCACTACTGCTCTAACCTTCCACTGACAATATATACATATACATATATATATATATATATATATATATATATATATATACATATATATACACATGTGTGTGTGTGTATAAATATATATCATCATCATCATCATTTAATTCTATTTGACCTACTTGTATGGGTCAAACAGAATTTGTTGAGGCAGATATCTATGCCCAGATGTGCTTGTTGCAAACCCTCACCTATTTCAAAGCATGATACTAAATATTTTCTCATAGCTAGACATGTTTTGCACAGAAGACAAAGACTGGAAACAAACAACCTCACTTGTATGATGATGACATTAACTTACAAACATCATGTGATGTCTAGACAAGGGTTTACACACAAACACATACAGACATACATAATATACATCTCTCTGTCTTCTTCTTCTTCTCTCTCTCTCTCTCTCTGTATGTAAGTATGTGTATATATATACATATATATATATATATACATATATATATATATATATATATATATATATGTATATGTATGTATAAATAAAGGTGGTGAGCGGGAAGAATTGTCAGTATGCTGAGCAAAATGCTGAGTAGAAGTTCGGCCATCTTTGCATTCTGAGTTCAAACTCCACTGAGGTCAACTGTACTTTTCATCCCTTTTGAGTTCAATAAAATAAGTACCTGTTAAGCACTGGGGTCATTATAATCAACTTAACCCTTCCCCTGAAATGACTGGCCTTGTGCCAAAATTTGAAACCAAAAGTGGCTGTGCAGTAAGAAACTTGCTTCCCAATCACATGGTTCTGTGCTCAGTTCCACTGCATGGCACCTTGGGCAAATGTCTCCTACTATAGCCTCGAGCTGATCAAAGTCAATTTGGTACATATTGACCAAGTGGATTTGGTAGACGGAAACTGAAAAAAACCCATTGTGCATATGTATATGTGTGTCTGTGTCTGTGTTTGTTCCTCACCATTGCTTGACAACTGGTGCTGGTGTATTTACATCCCCATAACTTAATGGTTTAACAAAAGATAGAATAAGTACAAGGCTTAAAATAATAAGTACTGGGATCGATTCATTCAACTAATAGATTCTCCAAGGTGGTGCCCCAGCATGGCTGAAACAAAATGGAAATAGGAATTACTTGCAAAAGTATATTAGATTCTATCCTAAACAAGATAGAGAATTAGATTTATGGATTTGGGGCAATAGCAAGTCTGTTACAGACTGGTTTAATGGTATTAGCCATAAGGGCAACTATATATATATATATATATATACATAGGCAAATTGAAAATAAAAATAAAAACAAAATAACAAAAGTCAAAAGGACAATATATTAGGTTGACACTCAGTTTAAGACAGAAGAAAGAAGGTGCGTGTGACATTTCAAGCAATGATCTTCATCAGAAAGAGAGAAGAAAGGTCCTGAGAGGAGGAAAAAGGTCCAAGAAAAGCTCATGTGTGGTTACATGGCTGAAGTAACCAGAAATGGAGATATATACATACACACACACACATATATACATGACCAATGTCTTTTATATATATATATGACCGACGTCTTTTAATTTCTGTCTACCAAATCCACTCACAAGGCTTTGGTCAGCTCAGGGATATAATAGAAGACACTTACCCAAGGTACTGCACAATGGGACTGAACTCAAGACCACATGATTGGTAAGCAAGCTTCTTAACTACACTGCCATGCCTGCTCTTTTGCTAATGTATATCAGTAAAGGATGTGAACATCATTGAGAAAACCAAAAAGCTGATGTTTGTTTGAACAAAATCGTTTGCGATGTTTGTTCTGAGTGAGTTGCAGACACTCCTTTGTCACTTTGGCAATCAGAAATGCAACAAACCAGTGACTGCCCCATTAGAATCTTTTTGTTACATTATTTAATAATAATATACTTACAGATTTATTCTTAATATGTTCAGGTAGATTAGAAGACAAACTATGTTAGATGCTGCCCATTATAACAACAGTATATTCTTAACACGTGGAGGCGCGTGGCTTAGTGGTTAGGGTGTCAGCACCGTGATCGTAAAATTGTGGTTTCGATTCCTGGACCGGGCAACTTGTTGTGTTCTTGAGCAAAACACTTCATTTCACGTTGCTCCAGTCCACTCAGCTGGCAAAAATGAGTAATGTTGCGATGGACTGGCGTCCTGTCCAGCTGGGGAACACATACGCCATAGAAACCAGGAAACCGGGCCCATGAGCCTGGCTTGGCTTTTAAAAGGGCGCATTTATTTTTATTATATTCTTAACACATTAAGCTCATTTGCACAAGGGATTCTGGGACATCAGCGTTTCATCAGCCAAAAGCACTTGTCCCTTGAACCTAAAAAAAACAGTGGTTTTCTTTATATTTTCAGCAAATAAATTGATTTCAAATATTGGTACAAGGCCAGCAATTTCAGGAGAGCAGGGTAACTCTAGTGTTCAACTGGTACTTATTTTATCAACCCCAAAAGGATGAAGGGTAAAGTTGGCCTTGGCAGAATTTGAACCTAGAATGTAAAGACTGATGAAATGCCACTAAGAAACTTTTCCCGGTGCACTAACAATTCTGCCAGCTCGCCATCTTGATTTCAACAAATAAATTGTTTGCTGATTGATGCTTATTAATGCCAACAGACAAAAAAAAAATTATTATTTGTGTATTTACTCATTGTTTGCAGTGTACAGCAAGATCTGAGATGAATATGGCAAGGCAGGTTTGAATGCAAAATATGCTGACTGCAATAGTGTATGTCACAGAATAGCTTCTCCCTTTTACAATGACAGTGTGTTTTTAACACACTTGACTCACTGGTGCAAGGGATTCTAGGACAATAGAGTTTTGATATATTGTGTCTCAGCTAGAAGTACCCAGACCTTTAAGCCAGAGGCTTTGTTTATACTTTCAGTGAATAAATTATTTTCCGTTGCTGCTTATATCTGCCAACAAGCAAAAAACCTCACTATTTGCAGTGTACAGCGAGATCTTAAATGATTATTTGCATATTTATTCACAACATGTCAAGGCAGGTTTGAACTCAAAATATGCTGGTTGCTGTAGTGTATATCACAGAACAGCTTCTCTCTTTTACAATGACAAAGTGTTTTTCACAAAGTGTTTTGGTACAAAGGATTTTGGGACATCAGTATTTCATCAGTCAGAAGTACTCAGATCTTTGAATCTAAACAAGCCAGTGGCTTTGTTTATACTTTCAGCATATAAATTGTTTGCTGTTTGGTGCTTATATCTACCAACAGACAAAAACAAAGATCATTATTTGTACCATGTACAGCAAGACTTAAAATGAAAATTTGCATATTTGTTTGTTCAGATGCGAAATATACTGGTCGCTGTAGCGTTTGTCACAGAACAGCTTCTGCCTTTTACAATGACAGTATGTTCTGAACACATTCAGCTCATTGCAAGGCATTCTGGAACATGGTGTTTCAATATTTTTCTCATCAGCCAAACAAGCCAGTGACTTTGTTTATACTTTCAGTGAATAATTTATTTGCCAATCACTTCTTATATATGATAAAAAGTAAGATCTGAAATAACATAAACAGCAAGATCTGAAATAACGTAAACGAGGTGGTATCAAAAAGTTCCCGGACTAGTTCTATAGCATGCCAACAGATGGCAGTACATGGTTGCATGCGCAGTGAGAGCTAGCAGTGGCCTTCATGAGGCAGTGTGCAAAGCGACATTGCTGTGTTTACTTCACAAGTTGTGAAATTTGTCTTTTTGTGATCACATGTATGCTGTAGTTTGCGATTTTGTCATGAAGGAACAAAGAGCCAACATGAAATTTTGCATTAAACTGGGGAAGTCTGCTACAGAGACATTGAGAATGTTTCAGCAAATTTACAATGATGAGGCAATGGGTCATACACAATGTTTTGTGTGGCATCGGTGCTTCAAAAGTGGAAAACCAGCGATAGGGAAGACCTGTGACAAGTGTCACCCCTGACAAATGTGTCGTGCATTGAGAATTTATTCTCCAGGGCCAAACCATCAACTGAGAGTTCTATTCTAACATTTTGAAACATTTGAGTGAGGACATTTGGTGAAAGCAACCAGATCTGTAGAGTGTGAAGAATTGGATTCTTCACAGAGCTCTTCTCATTAATGAGTTTCTCACCAATAATATAGTATTGCTTCTGCACCCACCCTATTCACCAGATTTAGCAACTGTAGACTTCCATCTCTTCCCCAAGATGAAAATGCATCTCAAAGGTTGCCATTTTAACACTGTTGTCAAGATCCAGAGTGTATCACAGAAAGCCCTCAACTTGCTCATGGAAAACGACTTCCAGACTGAATTCCAAAAGTGGAAGGACCAGTGTATTGCTGTGCAAGGTAACTATTTCAAAGGAGATGATGTTAAAACTTAGGTAAATAAGTTATTTTTTTATTAAACTAGTCCTGGAACTTTTTGATATCACCTTGTAAATAATCAGACATAGTATCTAGACTAAAAGCTCATAAGTGTTTAGTTCAAATACATTACAGGTGTTTTATTCTTTATTTGGGAAGCACAATTCATTTTCTCTGCTCATTTAACATGATTGCCAGAAAGAGGAAAGAAATTATCTCAGAATATTACCTGAGATAAATTTGCATTTGCTCCAGATGGAGACTCATTACTTAGCAACTTAATACCACAAAATCTGTATCCTAAGCAACAAGATCAATTTACTTTATATCATTTTTCATTTCACAGGCAGATGGCCTAGTTTGTTTTTAATAATCTAAAATACATATGTATATATGTTTGAGTGTGTTTCTATGTATATCTGATAATGCAATTGAAACAGTATATCATTAAAATAGTCAACTATGTGTCACACTTAATGTATGTACACTATTGGTAGGCCAGTTGCTGCAGTATTTATCCAGACATAACATCTCTTATGGACTTGCTGTGTGAAAAAAACAGATATCAGAAAAAGACAAAAATTCATCCCATCAGCAGCCAATGAGAGTACCAGATGCATTTCTGCCTTACACACACACATATACACAATGACCTATGAAAACTTTTTTGCCATCTGTTGATCTTTATTTCTTTTTCTAATTTGAAATACTTTCATTTCTTAAGCTCTAAACTTTCTACGGAACATAAACCTTTGATATCTTTTCTCTACTGTTTTCAAATCTGGGCTGTCTTTTCTGCTTCTCTCCAGTTGAATCCCTTCTTTTTTGAGCTCTGCCCCAGTATCCTGCTTTTATGTATCCTCTCTTCCGCCTCCCTTGCAGGTTATGTTTCCCTGAGGGAAGGCCTTCCTCTCCTAGCTCTTGTTGGTTATGAATTGTTATCAAGGCTTCTGTAACTTCGCTTTTTTCTAGGTTGGAGCATTGGCTCTATGCAAACTCATTTTTACCTCTGGGAAGAGGTGGTCCATTTTAGTCTGGCCTCTATCCTTTGACCTGTCCAGCATGGGAGGACCTACCAGGCGGCTGCACTCAGCTAGCATAGCTCTCTGGGTCATCAGGCACAGAAGCCACCATACCACAAGGGCTGGACTTTGTGGTAGGTTTTCCTCTTTTATGCTGGTACCTATATGAATTTAATTATGTTTCTGAATTAATTGTAACTTTGCAGTATTTTGTCCGTCTTCACATTCTGATTTCAATTTCTGCTGAGGTCAGCTTTGCCTTTGATCCTTTCAAGGTTGATAACCTAAGTACCAGTGAAATACTGGAGTCAATGTAATCAACTAGTGCCCTCCCTGCAAGTTTCTCCTTGTGCTTTTAGTAGAAAGGACTATTATTATTATTAAGGTTGCAAGCTGGCAGGATCATTAGCATACTGAATAAAATACTAGTGGCATTTCTTTCAGTTGTAGATACTGAGTTCAAACTCCACTGAGGTCAACTTTTCCACAGTTGATAAAATAAGTACTAGTTGAATGCTGGAGTCAATGTAATTGACTAGCCCCTGTCTCCAAATATTCAGGCCTTCTGCCTAGAGTAGAAAGGATCATTAAAGCAGCAAGCTGGGCAAGTTGCTTAGCAACATTTAATCCATCTCCAAGGTTCAAATTCCTCCAAAGTTGATGTTACCTCTTATCGTTTCAGGGTTGTTAAATTAAGTACCAGTCAAGCACTGGGGTCAATATAATTGACTAGCCTTCGCCCCCAAATTTTCAGGTCTGTGCCTAAAGTAGAAAGGATTATTAAGGTGGTGAGCTGGCAGAACCATTAGCACACCAGACCAAATACTTAGCAGCATTTCATCCATGTTCAAATTCTGCAGAAGTCAACTTTGTCTTTCATTCATTTGAGGTCTATAAAAGTAAGTACCAGCTGAATACTGAGGTCAATATAATTGACTTTACCCCTGCATCCCACCCCCCAAAATTGCTGGCTCTGAACCAAAATTTGAAATCAAGGCAGGGAGCTGGCAGAATCATTAGCCCACTAGACAAAGTGCTTAGTGGCATTTCGTCCATTTTTACATTCTGCTGAGGTTGACTTTACCTTTCGTCCTTTTTGGGGGTCAATGAAATAACCAGTTTAATACTGGGGTCAATGTAATCGATTTATCCCCTTTCCCAAAATTTCAGGCCCTGTGTCCATATTAGAAACATTTATTATTATCATTACTGAAAAGGCAGCCAGCTGGCAGAATTGCTAGCATGCCAGGCAAAATACGGAGTGGCATTTCGTCCATCTTCACATTCTGAGCTCAAATTCCACCGAGGTCGACTTTGCCTTTCATCCTTTTGTGGTCGATAAATTAAGTACCAGTGGAGTACTGGGGTTGATGTAATCCACCAAACTTTCAGGCTTTGTGTCTTTAATAGAAAGGATTATTATTATATTAAGGTGGTGAGCTGGCAGATTCGTTAGCACGATGGGCAAAATGCTTTGCAGCATTTTGTCTATCATTCTGAGCTTAAATTCCTCTGAGGTCAACATTACCTTTCATCCTTTCATGGTCAATAAATTAAGTACCAGTAAAATTAAGTACTACTGGTGTCAATGTAATCAACTAGTTCCCTCCCGTAAAAGTTTCAGGTTTTGTACTTATAGTAGAAAGGGTTCATCATGAAAGAAGGATTATTGTTGTTGTTGTTGTTATTATTATTTAAGGTTGTGAGTTGGTAGAAGCATTAGCACGCCAGGCAAAATGCTTTGTGGTATTTCGTCTGCCACTACACTCGGAGTTCAAGTTCTGCTGAGGTCGGCTTTGCCTTTCATCCTTTCGGGGTCAATGAAATAAGTACCAGTGAAACACTGGGGGGGTCAATGTAATCGACTAGTCCCCTCCCACTAAATTTCAGGCCTTATGCCTTTAGTAGAAAGGATTATTATTATTATTTTATCATTTACTTGTTTCAGTAAATACACTGTGGCCATGCTGGGGCACCACCTTGAAGAATTTTTAGTGCTTATTTTTTTTTAAGGCCTAGTACTTATTCTGTTGGTCTATTTTGCTGAACCACTAAGTTACAGGGACATATACACTCTAATACCAGCTGTCAAGTGGTGAGGGACAGACACAAGCAAATACACACAGACACACACATATGATGGGCTTCTTTCAGTTTCTTTCTACTAATCCACTAACAAGGCTTTGGTCAGCCTGAGGCTGTAGTAGAAGGTACCATGCAGTGGGACTGAACCCGGAACCATGTGGTTGGGAAGCAAGCTTCTTAACACACAGCCATGCCTGCACCTATTATTATTTACTTTTTTTGGATCTAAAATGTGGCTGAGATATTGGTGCAACTGAAAAGTGTCAACCATATCTTAGCTAAATTAGAATCATCTGAATGCAAATTTGGTTAATGCCCAACTTTGTTGTTGTTGGTGTTGTTGTTGTTGTTATTATTATTATTATTATTATTATTATTATTATTATTATTATTATTATTATTATTATTATTAGTAGTAGTAGTAGTAGTAGTAGTAGTAGTAGTAGTATTATTATTATTTACTCTACATAACATACAGAATTTCTTTCTTGATGTCTTTATAAGGCTTAAAAATCACACACACACACAGTGTTGTCACACATGTGCTGTCACACATGTGTTGTCACACTTCATTAATAACATCAAAAGCCACTCTAAATACAGGTGTTAAAAGTTCATCTTGCAGATTAATCAGAAGCTGTTACCTTGGTGAGATCTGAGTTAATTTTCACTTGGCTCACCTTTTAGCGTTTTTCTTTCATTTGTTAATGTATATGGACTTCTGTGGTTATTTCAATGTGTACATGTGTGTGTGTGTGTGTGTGCACGCGTGCATGTGTGTGTACCCATGCCAGCATGGAAGGCAGACGTTAGACGATGATGTGTTTGTATGTGTGTATGCTATATATGTGTGTGAGTGTATATTATATCTATATATATCGATATATATGCATACACATACAAACATCATATATATACACATTCACACACACATGTATTAATGCATACATAATGCTTTACATTCAAACATTAACCTAATATATATATATATATATATATATATATATATATATATACAAAAATTAGAGGAATGACCAGCAAAAGTGGACTCCTATATGCTAGAAATAAATGCCGAATCATCTAACCATGAAAAAATATGTTCTCAGATGATTCGGCATCTATTTCTAGCATATACGAGTCCACTTTTGCT
>NC_069005.1:14039240-14047987 GCF_001194135.2 Octopus bimaculoides | reverse complement strand
GATGTGTAGTTAAGAAACTTGCTTTGCAACTACATGCTTTCAGTTCCACAACCAACACCTTGGGCAACTCTTCTACAATGGCCCCATAATGACCAAGTCTTTGTAAATGAATTTGGAAGATGGAAACTGTGTGAAAGCTTTGTGTGTGTGTGTGTGTTTGACTCCCCACAATCTCTTGGCAATTGATGTTGGTGTGTTTACGTCCCAGCAACTTAGTGGTTCGGCAAAAGAAACCGATAGAATAAGTACTAGGCTTACAAAGAATAAGTCATAGGGTTGATTCGTTCAACTAAAAGTGGTGCTCCAGCATGGCTGCAGTCCAATGACTGAAACAAGTAAAAGAATAAAAGAATATATACAAGGTGTTTAAGGTATTTGAAGAAAGATTTATGTTTATAAAAACACAGATATACAATAACAGATAATAACTTTATTTATCAAAAAATGCTATGAGGATAAAAATAAACCTTCTTTTCTATAATGTCATTCAGTAAAGCCACCTTCAACAATTGCTTCTATATGAGATCTAAATCATCTACATGCTTGAATCAAGTGGTCCTGATTTATTCTGGACATTACTCTGACTATGGCAGCTTTCAAAGAATATTTGGTGTTATGGGTGTGTTCATTGACCTCTCTCTCAACAACGTTCCACATGTAATAGTCCAATGGATTGAGATCTGGGGAATTAGGAGGCCAAATGTTAGGGGTTATGTGCTCATGGAAATTTTCAACCATCCTTTCCTGTGTGATAGTGCAGAGTCTTACTGAAACACATATGGCCTTCCACGACATACACTGTCTATCCAGGGCTTAACAATTATTTTCAGGACCTCAATGTAGGCGATAGAGTTAACTCTAAGTCCTTCATTGCTGAAAACTCTTAAAACCATGACAGTTGCAGGAAATTTTGTATGCATAACACTTGGAACTTCAGAAGGGTCTGCACATAAGCATCTGTCATTTCTTGTTAACTTTTTGATCTTGGTCGAAGTTTTGCTCATTCGAGAAAAACCAAATCAAATTTTCTTCAACTGGAATTTTCAGTTTGTTTAAGAGCCTTTTAGATCTGATATAGTGGTTTTCTTTTGCTTTTTCTGACAAATTGATCTTTCCTCATCTTATAAGACTTACATCTGATGTCTTTGTGGACAACATTTCTGACTGTTCCTTCTGACACAGGGAAATCTTTTGCAGTTGACCTCATGGACTTTCTGGAATTGTAATCAATGGTTTGTTGAAATTGCTGGATAAATTCAGGTGTTCTGATGATTTCAGAGTGTTTAGAATGCTTTTTCTGCTTTGATACTGGCAATATGTTTCCATCTTCAGTCTCTAGCTCCTTACAAACTTTGTAGATGAAAGATCTGGCAACCTTTACAAATCAAGATATCTATAAATCACTATGCTCAGCCTTTATAACCACAATAACAGCATGCCTCTTCATTTCTTGAGTAAGCTGAGGGTCTGTCATTGTTATTTTCTGAAAAAAACATTATACAGAGTTAGCAAAAAATGCAGCAATAACCCAAAAAGGTATGTCCTCAAATACCTTATGCACCTTGTATATGAAGTTTGCTTCCCAACCACATGGTTCTGGCTTCAGTCTCACTGTGTGGCACCCTGGGCTAGTGTCTTCTACTGAAGCTTCAGGCTGACCAAAACCTTGTGAGTGGATTAGGTAGACAGAAACTGAAAAAAGCCCATCGTGTGCGTGTGTGTGTGCGCGTGTGTGTGTGTGCGTGCGTATGTGTCTTCTGTGTTTTTCTTCCCATCACCACTTGACAGCCAGTGTTGGTGTGTTTACATTCCCATAACTTAGCAGCTCTGCAAAAGAGACTGATAGAATAAGTACTAGATGTAAAAAAATAAGTCCTGTGGACAATTTGCTCAACTAAAACCCTTCGAGGCATTGCTCACTGACTGAACCAAGTAAAAGAATAAAAGAATATATGTGTACTCAAGTACTAGGTTGTCCATTTCTCTGGTGTTCTTCCTAAAGGTAAGACGAAAATTTTTTGTTCATCGCCAGCACACATCTTTGCCTCCGTGCATTCAGTGAAGTTTTACCTAGTGTTGAATGGTTATTGACTGCTATTTCCAGAAAAAAATTGTTACCTCGTACCACTATTTCCCATTTATCATTCTGCCTTTACGGTGCTTTATTTTGGTGGAAAATAATACTATTGTATTGAAAATAATACTACTGTATTGTAATGATATTTATAATCTTTATATAAAACTTTTTCCCTCAATTCTGTTTATGGCTGGGGGCAATTAGCCAAGAATATAAGCATTGATGTAGTGGATATTTTAAATTTAGTCTCTTCAGTAGACCTAGCTGACGAGGACCAATCAGTTTTACGATAACAAATGTATTCTGAGGAGTTTGAAACTAAAGTACTAGGTTGTCCATTCTTCTGGCATTCTTCCTAGTGGTAAGACAAAAAATTTTTACGTTTGCCACCTGCACACATCTTTGTCTCTATACATTCAGTGAAACTTTATCTAGCATCGAACGGTTATCGACTGTTATTTCCAGTGAAAATTGGTACCTTGTGCCACTATTTCCTATTTATATATATATTGGATCATCCCATAAATAATGTGGTTTTTTTTTCAGTTGCATGAACTAAAAGTCGGAAGGGGATGGGATAAACAACCTGCATCAACTTGCTATAAAAACAGGTGGCAATTTTACTTTGTTCTAATTCTTAGTGCAAGTTTTGAAGAGTGCAGTTCGATTTTAACAGTTATTTTTACAAAGCTAAAATGGAAATGACAAAGGAGTATATTTGGCAGAAAGTGCGAGGAATATTAATGCAGTATATGGAGATCAGATAAGTGTAATCCAGTGTCAATGGTGGTTCCAGAAATTCCAAGCTGTAAGCTACAGCCTAGAAGATGATCCTCATCCTGGTTTGCATTTCTGTTGCACATATTTTATATTTTCTTTGGACTTCAATGGTTCTTTCATTTTCATAATGAATTTATCGTTCTCTGACTTTGATTTTATGTCTGGTAATGTAAGTGGCAGTTTCTGAATGACATTACACAAAACATTTTAAATTCCATTTTCCACTCACAAAGCAGCAGTAACAGTATCATCAAATGGTTCTGTATTTTTTAAAATCAGCCTTGATAGACAATCTGCATGGCTAAATTTCTTGGATGGAATATACTCCATCTTGAAATCGTAGTTTAATAATATTGTAGCCCAGTGTTGTAACCTATTAGCAGTATAGGTAGAAATTCCTTTTTTTCAACCCAAATATCAATAATAATGGTCAGTGATCAGTCTGTAGCTGAAAACTTCTACCATGCAAAAATCTGTGAAATTATTTAATGGCAAAAATGATTGCTAGAGCTTCTTTCTTGATTTGACTGTAATTTTTTTCTGCTGATATCCAAGAACACGAGGCATAACCACTACCTTCATGTTACCATCTTTATATTTATGTAGCATTACTGCTCCTGTACTGTGCTCAGAAGTGTCTGAAGCTACAACAATCTCTGCTGCAGGATCAAAGTGAGCTGACAACAAATCAGATATTAATATTTTTTAAAATTTTGTTAAATACCTTTTGACAATTTTCTGACCAATTCCATTTCATATCTTTTTCCAGCAAATTATTCAGTGGACTCCTAAAACTTATGCATATTTGGGATATAATTTTGGTAATAATTTGCCAGTCCTAAAAATGCTTGTATGGTCACTATTTTAGTTGGAGGAGGCATATTTTTAATTGCATCTGCCCTCGATGGGTCAGGTCATTGTCCATTTCTGTCAATAATCTGTCCTAAATATCTTATTTCTGGTAAGAAAAATTCACACTTTTCCTTGCTCAAGGTAAAGTCACAATCCTCAATTTTTACAAATACATATTTTACATGCTCAATGTGTTGATCTCTGGATTCACTTTTAATGGGTATATCATCCAGATATGGAATTGCGAATTCGTATTTTGAGCATTCATCATATACTCTAATTTGTAGGTACACATCAGAGGGATCCAATTTAGAAAATATCTTGCCATCATTTAACTTCGCAAAAATATCCTCTGAAGTAGGTAGCTGATAGTGGCACATTTTAAGACATTCTTTCAAACCACTGGAAAAATCACTGCACACTCTGATTTTATTATTATTCACAGCTGGTGCTGCTCATTTAGAATATTCCACTTTTTGGATAACTCCAATTTTTTCTAGTCTCTCTAGTTCTTCATTGACTTGCTTCATCGCTGCGAAGGGTACCATTCATTTTGATTTAAATACTGGTATGGCGTTTTCTTTTATTCAAAAACATGCTTATGTCTTGGTACACAGACCTAATTTATCGGACAGAACTTCAGGAAATATATTTTTTACTTTTTCTTTCAATTCGTCTGACAGCTTGTTTTTACTGGAGGAAAAACCATTTATTTTTTACTGAACAGATTTATAGGGAGATCCCATAAATTAAACAGTTTCATCTAGTCAGTACTGAACAAGTTTGTTGCATTATTTAATACAAAAACTTTTGCTTTCAAGGTTTTACCCCAAAATGTAACCTCAGTTACAAATTTTAAGTTTCCATTAATGCAGGCTTTCCTATTTTTCTCCATGTGTCAGTGTTAATAGTTGTAATATCACTGCCTGTATCTTGCAGTAAACTTCACGTTCACTTTATTAATTATGTACATACAGCGAGGATGACATTCCAAAAACTGGAGCAGTTTCAATGGGAAACGCTGCCCCACCCACCATATTCGCTGGACATTGCCCCATCTGATTATTATTTATTCCACAGTCTTCCAAATCATTTGGACGGAAAAAATATGAATTCTGTAGATGAGGTCAGAACAATACTGGAGGAGTATTTTTCATCCTGGACGAGTGTGTTTGCATCTCTGTAACCTAGTGGTTCAGCAAAAGAGACCAATAGAATAAGTACCAGACTGAAAAACAAAAAAATAATTACTAAAAAATTCTTCAAGGTGGTGCCTCAGCATGGCCACAGTCTAGTGACTGAAACAAGTAAAAAGATTAAAAATAGGGATAAAGATACATGTGTGTATGCACACATGATTGCAATGAAAAAAACATGGGAGATGAGTCGGGAAGGGGAATTTCCAAGGTTCCACTCCACCCCCACACCCTCCGCTTTCCGTGGAAAGAATGTATTTCCGACAGCTTACGAGGTCAACTAAGATGATTGCACCAAAAGAAAACACGGCAAAAAAAATTATTTAATACAGAAATTGAGTCTAGTGTGAAACTATAAATTTATTAAAACCACCACTACAAGAAATTCAGAATGAAGTAATGGTATGGCTTCCTCCAATGGAAGGATGCGTGCTTCATTGAGACTTTTGTAGAAGCATCATCAAAGTGATGCAAAAGTTTACGATATATGACGATGGTGACATTTCCAGACAAAACAGTATTTTATTCTCCATTGCCAGATATATTCTCACAGAATATTGGAAATGAATGGTCATTGCTTGTATGGCAGTGGTGGTCATTATACAAATATTGAGTGATGTCAAGACCAGGAGACACTAACATACACACACTCTCTCTCACACAGATACAAACAAGATGGGCTTTTATCAGTTTCCATCTACCAAATCCACCTGCAAGGCTTTGGGTGGCCCAGAGCTATGGTAGGAAGGTTCACGTAATGGATGCATTTCCTATTATGTAATTATGCAAGCCTGAAACTTACATATTGAATGATTTCAAAATATCACTGTTTGTTTTTACTTCATTACAAAAACTTATATGATTCTATGTCAGTCCAGACTCCACTTATGTGGATACTCTAGCAACAATTTGAAGTAGTTTGTTATATTTAATTCAGAGTCAAAAATTCTGGTACCATACACTGTTTCTTAGCATAACACAATATATATATATATATATGTACACATACTTTCTTTTGTGAGCATCACCTAGACTTTCTGTTGAGAAAACCTTTTCAGAATTTTTTCATTTGACCATTTTTTTACTCTGCAATGTGAACTTTTATGTCCGATTCTTTGACAGTTAAAACATTAGAAATTTTTTAACAGACAGTTATTTCTAGAATGTAGACCTCCACACCCACAGCATGAATTGGGTCTTGATCTTCATTTTCCTTTTTCTTTATCTGTTGCAGGTCGACACACATGCATGTGAGAGTGATCCTTTCCTTCGATTTATTTGCATCATGTTGAAGATTAATAATTCCTTCACATTCCTTTGCCACTGCCTGCAGAGTCAAATTCTGGTCTTGTTCTAATTTTTCCAATATCTGGGCACGTATCTCTGCATATCTGCTTGCAGTTAACCCTTGACCAAAAATTAGACATGTGAACATGTCTGGGGTTAATTTTTTTAGTTTGAATTTTTTGCATTCTCGAGTGACGGTTCTGACATAGATGATACAATCTTCATCTATTTTTTGTTACTAAATTCAAACACTCCCAGTGAATATTGAACAGAGAACTTCTCTCACTGAAAATTTTCAATGACAATTTAATTGTTTTATCAAAACAGATTTCACATGTTTTTTTTTTGGCAGAATGTAGTTACAGTATTTTTCGTGCTCAGCAGGGGATAATTTTCTTAAAAGTAGTCATACCTTTTCATTGTCCCTCCAATTTTTGCATTCCTCTTTGAAGATTTCTCCATATTTTCAGAAATATGCAGAAAAAGTACTACCTTCTGGCTTATAACTAAATTCTGAAATTGCGTTTGGACTTCAACATTAATTCCAGCAACTGTTGGTATTGTTTTTGTTGTTGTAATTGTTGCTGCAACTGCCCCATGGAGGCTAATAAGTCTTCCATGTTAACTAATTTTTCTTTGATTTTGTATCAAAAGAAAATGTTAACATCCGATATAAGCTTCGAATAAACTTGTCACCACTTTTATAAGTGGATATCTTCATCGCCTTTTTATATCATTCTATAAGTTGGATATACAGATTTCATGAAGCAGGGATAGACACAACTGTCTTCACACGACATACTTCAAACTACTCCATGAAACACGATACTCCAACAAATACAAACTTTCAACAATCTCAACGACTTCCATGAACTCTCAACGACCCCTATGACTTCTCTCATCTCAGCCAATATGCTACTCTTTGTAAGAGTTTGGCTAGTCCATTCTTCTAATCCCACAGGGGTGTCAATGACTCTTGCTACAACAATCTGAAAAAGAAGCACACTCTAAAACATTAGAGTAGTAATATATTTAGGAGGTTGATTGTTATGGCCAGTCAGAGAGTGACCATTGGTTTTATACATATAAATTAAGCACTTTATATGTGCAAAACCAACCAATAGTCACTTTCTGACCAGCCATAACAACCAACCTTCCACATATATATCATCATCATCATCATCGTTTAACGTCCGCTTTCCATGCTAGCATGGGTTGGACGATTTGACTGAGGACTGGTGAACCAGATGGCTACACCAGGCTCCAATCTGATTTGGCAGAGTTTCTACAGCTGGATGCCCTTCCTAACGCCAACCACTCCAAGAGTGTAGTAGGTGCTTTTACGTGCCACCGGCACGAAGGCCAGTCAGGCAGTACTGGCAACAGCCATGCTCAAATGGTGTTTTTTACATGCCACCTGCACAGGAGCTAGTCCAGCGGCATTGGCAACGATCTCGCTCAAATGACTTTTCACGTGCCAGTAAGGCAACACTGGTAACGATTACGCTCGAATGGTGCTTTTTACATGCCACCAGCATGGAAGCCAGTCAGCTGCTCTGGCAACGATCACGCTCGGATGGTGCTCTTAGCGCTCCACTAGCACGGATGCCAGTCATCGATTTTGATTTCACTTGCCTCAACAGGTCTTCTCAAGCAGAGTTTAGTGTCCAATGAAGGAAAAGTATGCATAAGTGGGATGGTTACACCCCTGGCATAGACCACAGGTTATGGTCTCACTTGGCTTTCCGGGTCTTCTCAAGCACAGCATATTTCCAAAAGTCTTGGTCACTAGTCATTGCCTTGGTGAGGCCTAATGTTCAAAGGTCATGCTTCACCACCTCATCCCAGGTCTTCCTGGGCCTACCTTTTCCACAGGTTCCCTCAACCGCTACACAGCTATCCTCATCCATTCTCACCACACGACCATACCTGTGCAGTCGTCTCTCTTGCACACCACTTCTGATGCTTCTTAGGTCCAACTTTTCTCTCAAGGCACTTACACTCTGTCGAGTATGTACACTGGCATTACACATCCAGCGGAGCATACTGGCCTCATTCCTTGCAAGCTTATGCATGTCCTCAGCAGTCACGGCCCATGTTTCACTGCCATGTAGCATAGCTGTTCGTACACATGTGTCATACAGTCTACCTTTAACTCTGAGTGAGAAGCCCTTTGTTACCAGCAGAGGTAAGAACTCTTTGAACTTTGCCCAGGTTATTCTTATTCTAGCAGCTACACTTTCAGTGCACCCACCCCTGCTACTGACTTAGTCACCTAGGTAACGGAAGCTATCAACTACTTTTAGTTTTTCTCCCTGGAATGTGACAGAAGTTGTTCTCTGCACATTTTCAGTGTTTGTTACACCTGAGCATCTACCACATACAAAAACTATCTTCCCAGTTAGCCTTCCTTTGATATTGCTGCACCTCTTATGTGTCCATAGCTTACACTGGGTACATCTTATAGAGTTTCTACCTACGCCTTTTCTACAGATCAAGGAGGGCCATTTACCTGAAGGGATTTGTGGTTTGTCTGCCTTCCTACTTATTATATA
>NC_069005.1:14036234-14038690 GCF_001194135.2 Octopus bimaculoides | reverse complement strand
ACACATATATATATATATATATATATATATATATATATATATAAATAAAATCAAAATAAGCAACAGGATATCCAGAGGTAATGCAGTACGATCATCTCAAGCAACTCCATTTAATTGAACAATGCAACCATTACATCAATTTAAATGCAGAGCAATACTCAGCTGCATAAAGACATAGAATTTAATTAAATTAAAACAAATGGACAATGGACACATTAGTATAATTTTACCTAAAATCTCCAAGAAGGTAAGGTATCTATTACCTTTTTGTCTATTACTAAGAAGCTAATAGACAAAGAACATGCTACTTTCAGTTCAGCTTAGAAGCTACAGATTTTGCTTGTCACTGTTTTATGGGGTCAATTTTATTGTTTAAAAAAATTAACTATAGTACTACATGATAAGATTTCCCCTGTTTCATTATCAATGGTTTGCTAGTGGCCGGGGTCCCCCTTAATTGTCAGCTAACATCTTGATTTAAGTTTTCCTTTACGAGTCTCATGATATTGCTTCTCATAAATCTTGATAGTTTGTTTTTTTTATGAGTATACCCACTAAGATTTCTGTCGACTCCCTCAGCCCCATTCCTAACACACACTGCTCCTTGTTCTCTTGGCCTTAGATATACAAAGATTTGATAAAACTAGTCTATAAATTAATACTGACTCCATAAAACAGTGACAAGCAAAATCTGTAACAAGTCTTTCTTTCTGATACCTTAGTAGCTTCTAAGCTGAAGTGAAGGTAACATGTTCTTTGTCTATCTCCTTACCTTCTTGGAGATTTTAGGTAAAATTATACTAATGTGTCCATCTGTTTTAATTTAATTGAATTCTATGTCTTTATGCAGCTGAGGATTGCTCTGCATTTAAATTGATGTAATGATTGCATTGTTCAATTAAATGGAGCCGGTTGAAACGATCATACTGCATTACCTCTGGATATCCTTGTTGCTTATTTTGATTTTAATCATCTTATTTTGAAATTGTATGGATAATACCATACTAAATTCTGGTGCCTCAACTTAAGTACCATTTTCATCTGAATATATATATATATATATGTGTGTGTGTGTGTGTGTGTGTGTACATACATATACATATATACACACACATATATATATATATACATACATATACATATATATATATTTATAAAAAAGAAGTTTGAAAATGCCAATATATAAAAAATGAATTTTAATTTATAATTTTGTCAGAGAAATTTTTAACATATTTCAGTTCTTGAAAAAACGAACCTTATCAAAAACACATATTTAAAAAAATGAAATTAAATGAAAAGTTCATAATTGTTCCTTACTGGTGTCAACTTAGTCCACGAGGGAGCATTTTTTGTTGGTTGTAGTAGTAGTACTGACTGTGTTGGTAATGGTAAATGGCAGTGACTTCTATGTATATATATATATATATATATATATACACACACACACACCATCATCGTCATGATTTTAATGTCTTCCCCATGTTTCCAATGGTTAGTTTTTGAGGCAGCTTTTTTCTATGCCCTTCCTGTTGCCAACCCTCACCTTTCTCCAAGCAAGGTTATATTGTATTTTTACCATTGCCAGACATGTTCTCACAGAATACTGCAAATGAATGACATTGTTTTATGATAGTGAGAACCATTTTACAAATATTCAGCAACATCAAGATAAGACATTAACATATGCTCTCCCTCTCTCTCTCTCTCTCTTTCTCTCTCTCTCTCTCTTTGTCTCTCTTTCACACACATACACACACAGGATAGACTTTTATCACTTTTCATCTACCAAATCCACTTGTAAGGCTTTGGATAGCCTGGAGCTATGGTAGAAAGGTTTATGTAATGGATGCATTTCCTATTATGCATTTCACAAACCTGGAACTTACATATTAAATGATTTCAAAGTATCACTTCTTGGTGTAACTTCATTATAAAATCTTATATAACTCAACAACAGTACAGACTGGCTGGTTGAGACTCCACTTATGCAGATACTCTAACAACGATTTAACTAGAGGTGAAAATTCTGGCATTATGCACTGCTTTTTAGCATAACACGATATATATATGTATATATATAAAAATTTAAGGAATGGAGAAAACGCATGTTATAATTGCATACTTTATTCCTACATATGTTTCAAAGGATTACAACCTATGTGATCCATAGGGATCTGTGATATTAAAGTTGTAACCTTCTCATCAGGGAAAGCATGGGAATCATCTTAAATGTAAGACATTATGACCGAGTCTCCATTCCTTAAATTTTTAAATATACTCAAATACCCAAAATCTCAAGGAGTTCCTGCCTTAAAAACAGGAACTACACCAAAGTTATTTTGTGTTCTTTGCTACATTGGTTTCTATTAACCCATTTATTCTATCCGAAGAATTTTTATTCATTAAGATAGAAGAAATACATATAATTATGTATGTATGTATATATATATATATAT
>NC_069005.1:14034487-14035929 GCF_001194135.2 Octopus bimaculoides | reverse complement strand
AATAAGACATATTCCATATATTCAATAAGACATTCAATACTTCATTTCATTATACCATCCATTTTTATATTATATATTCCATATTCTATATCCCACATTAATTTTACAAGAATATAAATAAAACATAAAAAACAGAGTTGGAACTCTTTTAAATAAAATTATATATATATATATATATATATATATATATATATATCATCATTGTTTACCATCAGCCTTCCATGCTGGCATGGGTGGGATAGTTTGACAGGAGCCGGCCAGGCAGAAGTCTGCACCAAACTTCTGTGACCGTTTTGGCAGGATTTTTACAGCTAGAAGCCTTTCCAAATGCCAACCACTTTACAGAGTAGACTGGATGCTTTTTAAGTGGAACCTGCACTGACAGGGTCACCAAGTACTTGCAAGACAAGAAAAATTCCTTTGAGAGGGGAGGGGACATTAGAGGAGATGATCTTGTGTCAGATGATGAAAGGTTATAGTGAGACAGAGAGACAGAGACAGGTGTCTTGCTGTAGAAGAGGAACAAGGTTACCCAGTGAGAGAGAGAGAGAGAGAGAGAGAGAGAGAAAGAGAGAGAGAGAGAGATCAGGAATGGAGACAGAAACAGGTGTGCTACCACAAAGGAGATACATGGTTACCCAACCTGAGGGAATGCAGAAGGAGAGAGAGAGAGTGGGAGACAGCAGGATAGAGATGGTAGCAAAGTGCTGAGCATACTCACAAGGGACAGGGATCAGAATATAAATGGGATGGTTGAGTAAAGGAAGAGAGAGATATACGATGGTGGCAAGTGCCAGGGCATACCCTTGAGATTCAAACATCAAAATATAAGTGGCAGGATATTGCGAAAGAAGCAGGAGTAGAGAGTGCGGAGGTGGAGTGAGGGGGAAAACCTGGGTATATATATAGTGGGGTGAGAGGCTATCAGATAGCAATGATACAAAGAAACAGGGCCGTAGGACAGGATTGGGGAGTGAGAAGTAGGCATAGTGTATGAAGGGGGAAATGTGAGGAAGAGAAGAAATATAGAGATGTAGATTGGTTTGTTGGGGTAGAGAGTGCAAGAAGTTTTCTTGTTAAGTGTGGGTGGGACACAGCACTTCTAGAACTCAGTTTTGCTGATGTGGGCGGGTCTTCCCAAGAACCTCTATCGCCAGACATCTCATATATATATAATCATAAATATATAGGGGTCAGCATGAGTTGCTTCACCAACATACTGAAAATTTAGAAATAGCAGTCAAAGAACTACTGATTCTAAACTACAATTTTTTCTCTAACGGATGGCGATATTTGGTGAAGCAACTCATGCTGATCCCTATATATTTATGATTATAAATGTTTTTACCGATAAAGGTTTTTTTCATACTGAACTACTTGGCAAAATTGTTAATTATTAATTTTATTACTAATTGGCAATTCCCTGCCCTATATCTGTATAT
>NC_069005.1:14024072-14031572 GCF_001194135.2 Octopus bimaculoides | reverse complement strand
TCATTTCCATTGGCTGCTTTCTACTGTTGTTTTATGAAGATGTTATCAGCAGTTGTTACGTTTGCCAATTTGTTAGTTACTCTATGTTTTTCATTGGTTGGCTTTGCTGTAGTTTATGCATATATTACTTTTCAGATTCTGCTTTCCTGAAGTTGTCTGAAATTGCTTTCCTGTGTGTCATTTCTTATTGGACAATTCAGTAGTTGTTCTATCTTTGCTTGTCGAGCACAGAACTGTCCCCTTTTTTGCCTTTGGTAGTTGTTCTGCCTCTGTCAATTGCATAATTGTACACAGTTTTGATAAGTTGTATCCTCTTTCGCTCAAATTATTTGTTTATCACTTATTGACTACATTGTGCAACAATTTTTTCTTTCTTTTCCATCTTTGGTCAGTAAATAATATTTCCTATTTGCTTCTATATTGAAATCAAAGGAAATGACTACTATTCCCTTCAAACTTTGCTTTTGTCAACTGGACATCAATGTTTTGAAGCTAACCAATTTTCCATTACATTTCAGATAAATTCAGTGCTGAGTTGCTGAAGCAGAAATATCATTATAGCAAATGTTCTGCTTGGCAGCACAGATTTGCTTGACCACAACCAGTTAAGCTTGTCCCTTAGTGGCTGACAATATGTGTATCTCTGATGATGAGCACGAGTAGTGGGGGAGCATCAGAGCCTTATGTTGAGAGTGGGTCTTTGTGGTTTGAATAAAAGTAAGAAGAGTAAAATTAGAAGGAAAATATTAGCCATTTTTCATACTTTCTAAGAGTAAGCAAATAGGAAATAACAGTTGCTACCTAAAAATAAAAATTGTGTGACACAGTTCTATCAGTCAGCTTCATTTCTCAGTACTTATTGTGTTTAGTACATTTCATGCCTCAAATTTTATATATACTACATAATTTTAGAAGGAACATTAAATATCTGAGTCAATGAGACATCAAAATGGAACAAGGCTACATTAATAAGTATGAGACATTTTGGCCCTGCCTATGTGGCTCAGCCTATCTGGCATTACTGATTCAACATTAATTTGTCATCTGAGGCTTCAATGTTTCTTCTGTTTTAATGTTTTTGCTCACTATCTTTCTTTCTCCCTCTCTCTATATTTTTTCTGTGTGCATGTGTGTTTGCCTCGAGTGCCAAAAAGTACTATGGGTAAAACAAATTTGGTGTTGAGTCAGTCATACCAAATTACCAGCATCCAAATAGTCATGGCCAATCATCTCATTCCATGCATCAATTAATTAATTAACCTTTTAGCATTTACATCAGCTATATCCAGCCAAAATATGCCTCCTGTTTTTATGTTCAAACTGGCCTGACACCTACCCTACAATGCCATTCTAAAAATAAACCATAACATCATCATAATCTCAAAGCTATGAGATAATACATGATTAATTCAAAACAGTATGGATAAAAAAGCTTTACATTTGGAGGAGTAATTTGAATGCTCAAGGGTTAATAAACAATTAAAAGGGTTGATAAACATTTTTTAAAATCTTGAGTGAAGTGACTAAGAAAATAGACAGCCTGAACAAACATATTCAACAGTTTGATAAAAGGCGAAGGTGCAGTTTTATTGGGAAGAATCTTACTTCTCAACTACAAAATTTCTGGTTCAGTCCCACCCTATGGCACATTGGCCAAGTGTATTTTACTTTAATCCTGAGCAGACCAAAGCTTTGTGAGCAGAATTGCTAGATGGAAACTGTAAGAAGCCCATCATGTATATATATATATGTGTGTGTGTGTGTGTGTGTGTGTGTGTGTGTGTGTGTGTGTGTGTGTGTGTGTGTGTGTGTGTGTGTGTGTGTGTGTGTGTGTGTGTGTGTGTATATATATATGCATATATATGTGCATGTTCATCTCCTTGTCTTGACATTGTGTCAAGACAAGGAAACGAACACACACACGTATGTGTGTGTGTATGCATATATATATATATGTATGTGTGTGTTTATCTCTGTCTTGACATTGTGTGTAGTTGTAAATGATTGCCACTGTCATGTAAGCAGTGTCATTCATTTCCAATATACTGTGAAAACAGGAAAGGGTTGGCGGCAGGAAAGGCATCCTGCTGTAAAAAAGCCTGCTTCAATAATTTCCATCTGACTCATGGAAAAGTGGGTGTTATATTGAAATGAAAAATGAATGGAAAAAAACTACACCTCGACCGTGTAGAGGCTCCTTCCAACAACAGTGATACCTTTACCGAGTCTGCTTTATCTGTCTCTGTTGTTTTCTGCACCAGAATTTGTAAACATGGTGAAACAGACAGGAGAAGTAAGAGCATGCCTTATGCCCAGGCTGTCTCACTACTCCCCATATGATTCAGTTAAGTAGAAACATATTTCTTTTACTTGTTTCAGTCATTGGGCTGCGGCCATGCTGGGGCACTATTTTAACCCTTTAGCATTTAATTCAGCCGTATCTGGCCCAAGTATTCAGCCTGTTTTATATTTAAACTGGCCAGATCTTGCCTCTTATCACATCTATCCTACAATTTCATTCTAAAAATAAAGTCATATCATAAAAATTTCAAAGCTACAACATAATGCACGATTAATTCAAAATAGTATGAATGAACAAGCGTTACATTTGACGGAGTAATGTGAATGCAAAAGAGCTAAAGGATTTTAGTTGTAGAATTTGATTTCGGTACTTATTTTACATATCTATTACTTATTCCACTGGTCCCATTAGTTACAGGGGCATAAACAAACCAACACTGTTGTCAAGCAATGAATGGTGGGGAACAAACACAAAGGCACACACACACACACACACACAGAGATATGTTTGTGCATACATATATAAGGTGATATCAAAAGGTTCATGGACTAATTATGTTTAATAAAAAATAACTCAATTACCTAAGTTTTAACATCATCTCCTTTGAAATAATCACCTTGCACAGCAATACACAAGTCCCAGTGTTCCTGCCACTTTTGGAATCCAGCCTGGAAGTTGTTTTCCTTAAAAGAGTTGAGGACTTTCTGTGATTCACTAAATCTCAACAATAGTGTTACAACAGTTCTTTGAGCTGCATTTTCATCTTTGGGAAGAGATGGAAGTCCACAAGTGCTAAATCTAGTGAATAGGGTGGGTGTGGAAGCAATACCATGTTGTTTTCGGCAAGAAACTCATGTGTGAGGAGAAGCTTGGTGATAGGGTGCAATGTCACCATGAAGAATCCCATTTTTTGCACTGCACAGACCTGGTTGATTTCACTGAATGTCCTCCCTCAAACACTTCAAAACGTCTCAGTAGAATTCTCGATTGACAGTCTGACCCTGGAGGATGAATTCTCGATGCACAATACCACATTTTTGGAGGTGATGCTTGTGGCAGGTCTTCCAGGGATGTTCTTCCACTTTTGAAGCGCCTAAGCCACTTGAAACATTGTGTACTTTCCATTGTCTTGTCACCATAAGCTTGCTGAAACATTCTCAATGTCTCTGTAGCAGACTTCCCAAGTTTAGCACAAAATTTCATGTTGGCTTTTTGTTTCTGTCCATGACAAAATCACAGACTACAGCATACATGTGATCACAAAAAGACAAATTTCACAACTTGCGAAGTAAACACAGCGATATCACTCAGCACACTGCTTCATAAAGGTCACTACTAGCTCTCACTGTGCATGTAACCATGTGCTGCCATCTGTTGGTGTGCTACAGAACTAGTTCAGAAACTTTTTGATACCACTTCATATATATATATTCATATACTGTATGTCAGGTTTCTTTGGGTTTCTGTGAACCAAATTCATTCACAAAGCATTGGTTGGTCGACAGCTTATTGTAAAAGACATTGGTCCCATTTGTCTCATTGCCATTTGAACCTGAAATCTCATGATATTCATTCATTTCATCTTTTTGTCTCTTTCTTTCTTCCTTACCTATTTCTTTGTACAATTTTACTCTTCCATTTTTTTACTCTTTCTATCTCCTTTCCCCTCTTTTGTTCTTTTCTTTCTTTTTCTCACTCTTCCTTCAGTTCTACACAGAGACATATCTTCTTTTACTGGTTTCAGTCATTGGACTGTGGCCATGCTGGAGCACCACATTGAAGAATTTCAGTCAAACAATTTGACTCCAATAACATTTCTACAAATTCTACTTTTACTTTTTTTATTTTTGTCTTTCTTCCTTCCTTATTCTTTCATCTCATTTCTTCCACTGTTTCTCTTTCATTTCCTTCATTTTTCTTCCACTCTTTCTTTCTTTTTGCCATTCCCTCCACCAAATTCCTCCATCATTTTTTCTTTGTTCATTTTTCTTTCTTTCCTTCAATTAATTCTTTCAATTTTTCTTCACACTCTGTTCTCAATTTCTTTCTTCCTTTACTTTTTTGCCTATTTGTCTTTTCATACATTTCTCATTTTTTAAATTTTTTGTTTCTTCTTTTCTTCCTCTGATAATTCTTTCTTTCAACTCCTTCATTATAAGCTTCTTTCAATCTATCACTAACCAATCTTTCTTTCTGCCAATTCCTTCCACCACCACCACCACCACCACCATACATACTTATCTTCTCTTCCACTAATTAAAACTAATCACCACCAGCCATCAGGTTCTTCTGATTTCTTCGTCGACTCATGTTCGTTGCTTTACCACACTCTCCCCCATTTCCATTTTCTCCCCCTCTTTCGTTGTCATTAACACCATCTTCTTTCTTTGTCCCTCTTCCCCACTCATCATCATCATCATCACCACCACCATTACCACTGTTATCATTTTTACGTGTAATCATCCTCGTCGTCCTTGTCATCTTATTGCTCTTCCGATTTTTTTTTTCTCCTATCAATTTTGTCATCATCATTGTCTTATAGTGTGTATTTCTTTCAATGACACCATCATCACCACCTACACTACCACCACGGCTACCACCATTAATGTCATCATCATCATCACCAACACCACCACCATTACCACTGTCATTCCAGTCACCACCATCCTCATCAACATTGTGGTCATCACCACCACCATCACCATTAGTGTCACTGCCACTACCACCACCACCACCATCACCATTAGTGTCATTGCCACTACCACCACCACCACCATCACCATTAGTGTCATTGCCACTACCACCACCACCATCATTATCCAACAGTTCGTCTGTCACTTTCTCTCACCACATATTACATTTTCTTCTTAGTGCTTCACTACTCATATCTTTCCCATTTCTTTCATCTCCTCATACTATTACTCTCTCTTTCCTGCCCCACTCTTACATCACACTATTAAATTCAGTACCACTTTCTATCACCACCACCATCAGATCTCCTTTAGAACTACCACAACAATCAAACCATCTCCGTCTGTTATTAGACCACCACTACCACTACCAGTCTCTTCACAGCCATTTAAACTGTTAGAAATAGCAGCCATATCCAAATATACATGGTGTTTGACTAATTTTAATGATTTTTTATGTCACCTTTTTACAGGAACAGCTTGGCATTGGAGATTAAAGTTGAAGTTGAGGAAAAGTTAGCTAACATAGAGGACTGGAAGCCATTTGAATATTGGGAAAGATTTACATGTATCAGGATGATTTGTGTTGGATATCAAAATGCCAACATCATGACATGCTCTGTGAACACTTGCCTACAATCCAATGTGGTGTCCCATGTATCATGCAAACCAAGTTACTTCTTGTCTTGTCTTGTAATGGCATTCACCCAAGAGGGGTTATGCCAGGTCCTATTGAATTCACTATTGTGAGTTTCAAGATGATTAGACTCCACGAAAGCAGTTCCTGTCTGTATTCATAAGCCACCATACATGACTGGTCCTCATGTTACACCTTCTCACCAAAGGATACCTACAGATGCAATCCAACACCACCTGGAGTCCACTGGATTCCAGAACAGATGCAACCTGGAATTTACTGTTGCCCTCCAGTTAGCTGGGTTGCAGCCCGAGCACCACCAGTGTTAGACCTGTCTGCCTTGCTTGGCCCTACCATGGACTCAAAGTCCCTGACAGCATAGTTTTGACACTCACTCAAATCAAGTTACCCCAAACTATGATTCTCTTTAGGTGTTTCCCCAATTAGGGTGATGTCATACTCTTCATATCTTTGAACAGGGCCTTAGACTCAATTCAACTGACCATGAACAGCTGCTGGAGACTGTGGTCAAGCAAGGGTTGCTGTTGGAAGGCCATATGTGTGGAAACAGGACTTGGCCCCTTGCCATACAACCAGAAAGAGTCAGATTTGATGTCAAAGAATTTCTACGACTCCTAGATCCCCCAATTGTAATCCCATGGGTTACTATGTGTGAGGTGCAGTTGAGAAAGATACCAACTGCTTCTGCCTGAAACACCAAGGCCAAGTTGGCTACAACCAAGGAGTTATTTGAAGATCTTCTCAGGAACATAGTCAGGAATGCATGTGCCAGGTTCCAGAGCTGTCTTGAGGCTTTCAAAATAACCGCTTTCAGTTTCTACCTTAGGTAGAAACTGAAAGCGGCTATTTTGAGTAAACTTATTTCTCAGCAATAATCAAGTTGACATGTTTTGATTTTAAAAAGAAAAAAACTCCATTTTGGATGGGATATTGTCAGATACAGTAACAATTCTGCTAGCTTGTCACCTTTAGAAAGTAATAATAATAATAATGATACATTAGGAAGTAATAATAATAATAATGCCAATTTGATATCAGAGTGAAAAAAGTAAAAGGAAAGAAAAAGTTGAGTATTATATACACCTCAAGAGCTGGAGCAGAAAAGTTAATAAGGCCATGATGCAGCCATTTATTATTAGAGCTTTGAGAACAAAGATTTTGAGAGCAAACCTTTATGAACTTGATCTTAACCAATGTGTAGGTACAGTGCAGAAAACATGTTTACAAGGATTAGCAAGAGTTATCCTCACTGCAGACCATATGTTTATGGTTCAATAAGAAGTACAAGAAAACCAGGTACAACTGTAATACAGTGTAACAACAGAACACAATAATACTAGGTTAGTTCTCAATGAACAGAGCTATGATCAAAAGTGTTCCAACCATGACCAACCAGTAATTTCTTAAAATCTCAAAAGACATAGTATAGTATGTCTTTTTCTTTTTACTTGTTTCAGTCATTGAATGGATACAAGTACAAAGAATAGAATATATTTGGCCATGCTGGAGCACTGCCATGAAGTATTTAGCAATGCACACACGTGTGTGTGAATATATATATATATATATATACACACACACACACACACACATACATATATATACATACATGCAAGTAGGTATGTAGGAGTTACTGTGTGGTTAAGTAGCTTGCTTACGAACCACATGGTTCCAGGTTCAGTCCCACTGTGTGGCACCTTGGGTAAGTGTCTTCTACTATAGGGCTTTCCTATAAGGTGTTATCCACCCCTGATTGGAACTCTCTCGTATGACATGTACGTATGCTCAGTGACTTGCTTTAACAGTTGCAATCAGCTGAATGCACATTGCCAGTGACATTTGACATAATT
>NC_069005.1:14021449-14022318 GCF_001194135.2 Octopus bimaculoides | reverse complement strand
AGAGAGTGAGAGAGAAGAGAGTGAGAAAGAGGGAAGAGGGGTATGGGGGGAGAAAGAGAGGAATGTATGTGTGTCTGTGTTTGTCCACCCAACATCGCTTAACAACCGATGCTGGTGTGTTTACATCCCCATAACTTAGCAGTTCGGCAAAAGAGACCGATAGAATAAGTACTGGGCTTACAAAGAATAAGTCCTGGAGTTGATTTCCTCGATTAAAAGGCGGTGCTCCAGCATGGCCACAGTTAAATGACTGAAACAAGTAAAAGAGTACATATAAATACACTCGTATATATATACACACATATATATACATGCATACATAAATACACTCATATATACAGACATACATTTACACATATGTACATATATACAGGTATGTACACACAAAATAATTAATACAAGTTGTATTTGAAATTTACAACAGCTGTTTCAATAGAATTTTATTTATTTAATTCAGGTGTAAAAGATTACATCATATATACAATCCACCATTATCAGGTACAAGTTTAAACAGATAAGATTTTAAACAGTTGACCTAAACATAGCCAACATTAGTTGGTGTCTTACATGTATCTTAGTAAGAGTTCTTAGCATCTGGACATAACCAACATTTGTTCACATGCTGATGTGCTTTGATTCTTAAGGAATCCAGAAAACTCACACACACACACACACACACGAATGAGTGGGTATATAAAAAAAAAAGTAACTTGATACATTTAGGAGTTACATGTATTATTATTTAAAACAGTTTGATCCAGTATGGAGCCAAATCAAACTGAAATAATTCTTTCTATTATAGGCACAAGGTCTGAAATTTGTTGGGAGGGGACTAGTTGATTACATCGATCCCAATGTTTCACTGGTAC
>NC_069005.1:14017555-14021207 GCF_001194135.2 Octopus bimaculoides | reverse complement strand
CACCCATGCCAACCTTCCTTCATTGGACACTAAACTCAGCTTGCAAAGACCTGTTGGGGCAAGTGAGATCGAAACTGAACCAAATCCGATGACTGGCACCCGTGCCAGTGGAGCGCTAACAGCACCAACTGAGCGGGATCACTGCCAGAGCAGCGGTCTCGCTCCCATGCCGGTGGCACGTAAAAGGCACTATTTGAGCGCGATCGTTTCAGGTTCGCCTTACTGGCACTTGTGCCGGTGGCATGTAAACAAAACATTGGACTGACTCCTGTGCAGGTGGCATGTAAATAAGACACCATTTGAACGTGGCTGTTGCCAGTACCTCCGGATTGACCCTCGTGCCAGTGGCACGTAAAAAGCACCCACTACACTCTCGGAGTGGTTGGCATTAAGAAGGGCATCCAGTTGTAGAAACTCTGCCAGATCAGATTAGAGTCTGGTGTAGCCATCTGGTTCGCCAGTCCCCAGTCAAATCGTCCAACCCATGCTAGCATAGAAAGCGGACGTTAAATGATGATGATGATGATGATATATAATGTCTTGCCCCATCACATCATGTCATACTGATTCAGCTTAACAATTGCACTGCATCAAGATTACATGTGTCAAGAGAATGCTCAGCTGCCTACGTATTAATTTCATGAGTAAGAATTCAGCTAGTCAGACAACAGGATGTTCATCACTGTGATTGATGGAGACTCCAGCAGTTGTTGTTGTCGTTATTTGAGGAGATCAAGGATAAACAAAAAAAGAAGAAAAATTCACTTGATGTCATTTTGCTGTTCTTGTTGTTTGAGCAGACTTTTGATCAAAAGACAGATGACTCTGGCCCCAGCCTTATCCATCCTCTCTTACAACAGTTATCCAACATGTGTGTGCATGTGTGAGTGTGCATGAGTGAGAGAGAAAGAGAGAGAGAGAGAGTGTGTGTGTGTGTATGTGTGTGTGTGTGTGTGTGTGTGTGTGTGTGTTTGCAAGATTGTACAGTGTAATTTAAAGGAGATTTGGCTGCTATTTCTAGCAGGTTGACAGCAACATTGAGAGACACCTTGTTAGCACATGGCTTTTGAGGTTACTGCTGTTGCTGGTGCTGTTAACCTCAAGCCAGCCCTGATTAAGCAGGCCTATGTTCAAAAGCATTCCAGCTGTGGCCATCCCTTCTTTTCCCTATAAACAGGTACTCTTAATACAAGCATAACAAGAGCATGTATATATATATTTTATAAACCAGGCATGGCTGTGTGGTAAAAAGTTTGCTTTCCAACCACATGGTTGTGGTTACAGTCCCACTACGTGGTACCTTGGGCAAGTGTCTTCTACTATAGCCTCGGGCCGACCAAAGCCTTGTGAGTGGATTTGGTAGATGGAAACTGAAAGAAGCCTGCCATATATATGGTGTTGGTGTGTTTACCTCCCCATAAAAGAGACTGAAAGAATAAGTACTGGGCTTACAAAGAATAAGTCCTGGGGTCAATTTGCTCCAAGGCACTGCTCCAGCATGGATGCAGTCAAATGACTGAAACAAGTAAAAGGATAAAAGAATAAAGGATAAACCCAAGTAATTTTATTTGTTTATTCACATAATTGTCTCTAAATATGTATATATGCATGTATGTGTGTGTTTGTGTGTGTGTGCGCGTTTGCATGTACTCCTGTCTAGACATCAGGCGATGGTTGTAAACAAGCATCATCACACAAGTGGGTTGTTTCCAGTCTTCCATGAAAGACCATATCTGGCCTTGAGGAAATATTACCTTACTTGGAAACAAGTGAAGGCTGGTGACAGAAAGGGCATCGTAAAAAAAGGTAAGGGTAAAGACCCTCCTTCAATCATGAATGATTATGGGATTGCACCTAGAAAGTTATAGTCTGAGGCACAAGTCTGGGCAAGGCTGTTTTATGGAAGACCACCAGGCACCCATTCATACCAGTCTTTCCTCTCCATGCCATTATATGTACATAGGATAAAGGGTAAAGACCCCCCTTCAGTCATGACTGACCATGGGATTGCATCTAAAAAGTTCCTCCCTAAGGCACAAGTCCAGGCAAGGTTGTTTATGAAAGACCAGCAGTCGCTCATGCATACCAGCTTCTCCTCTCTATGCCATTATATGCTAAAGGGTAAAGACCCCTTCAATCATGCATACCAGCCGCCCCTCTGCACACCACTGATGTTATCCAAGGGAAAGGCAAAGGCTGATACAGCTTGGCACCAGTGATGTCAGAACTCATTTCTATAGCTGAGTGAACTGGAGCAATGTGAAATAAAGTGTCTTGCTCAAGGACATAACACACAGCCCAGTTAGGGAATTGAACTCACTTCTACGTGATTGTGTGCCCAATGCCCTAACCACTGAGCCATGCACTTTCAAGAGCATCATGCATCTGTAGAAAATCTGCATCAATAAACTCCATCCAAACCATGTAGTCTTTTAGTGATAGTGGTGGTGATGGGAAGTTGTTGTTGGTGATGGTCATGGTAACATTGCTGTTATTGTTGATGCATAGCTTATATAACCCTAGGTAAGCCCTGAATGAGCTGGCCTATGATCAAAGGTGTTCCAAACACAAGCATTCAACCTTTGCTTCAAAAATTGTATATTTTAAGATAGTTGAGTGATTTGAAGAAGACTTTGGCTGCTATTTGTAGCAGATCTAATAGTGGCTCCCTTGTTGATTCAAACTTAGCAGTGATTTTAGAAGCAGTGGTGTTGGTAGTGGTGAAGGTAGCAGTGATGTGGTAGTGCTGATGGTGGTGATGTTAGAGGCAGTAATTAAGGTAATGGCAGTGGTTGTAGAGGTAGGTGGTGGTGGTGGTGTTGGGTGATGGCAGTGGTGGGTGATAATGGTTTTGAATGATGGTGGAGTTGAGTGATGGTAGTGGTGGGTGATGGTATTGGTGGGTGATGACAGTGGTGGGTAATGACAGTTGTGAATAATGGTGGTGGTGAATGATAACAGTGGTGAGTGATAGTGGCAGTGAATGATGACGGTGGTGAGTGACGACAGTGGTGAATGATGGTGATGGTGGGCAGTGGCCGTGGTGAGTGATATTGGTGGCGTTAGTGGCGGTGGTGAGTGATGGTGGTGGTTTTAGTGGCAGTGGTGAGTGATGGTGGTGGTGTTAGTGACAGTGGTGAGTGATAGTGGTGGTTTTAGTGGCAGTGGTGAGTGATGGTGGTGGTGTTAGTGGCAGTGATGTTAGTCTATCTCTTATTTCTTGACATTTCTGGTGTTGTTGCTCAGCCCCAGGTTGTTATAAGACCATAAGATCATTGTTGAGCAACATGTAATTCCAGTCATGACCATCCTGTCTTATTTCAAAGCATAAGTATATTGAGGACCACATAATCAAATGTGTCCATCCTTATTTAAGAAGATGCGATGTATGTGTGATTGAAAAGGAGATTTGGTTGCTGTTTCTAGCAGGTTGACTGACCATTTAAAGACCTCTCTCTCCCTTAAGCATTGCTATATCATATACAATGATGCCAAGTGTGACATTTGCCTCCAGTGGCGCAAGTAACAAAGAGGATGGAGGCACGGAGGGAGAGAGAGAGAGAGTTGGATGACAAAGGAGTAATTTAGGTAATAGGAAACATGGGAAGATGAGGTGCAGATGGGGTAAGGAGGTGAGACGGGAGGGGGGGTT
>NC_069005.1:14011799-14017528 GCF_001194135.2 Octopus bimaculoides | reverse complement strand
CGTGGGGTGGTGGGAGTGAAGAAGCAGAGAAAGAAGAGGAAGAGGAAAGAGCTGTAAAGATAGAGTGGTCGAGAGAAGGAACTGCTGTGCTTGCCTGAGGCATGTCACAGGCTTGCTTGCTCAGTGGATGTAGGGGAATGCACATAGTAGTAGTAGTAGTAGTGGTGGTGGTGGTGGTGGTGGTGAGTGGTAGTAGTAATAATAATAGTGGTAGCAGTGATAAGTAGTAATAATAACAGTAGCAGTAGTAGTAGTAATAATAATATTAGTAATAATAGTGGTGGTGGTGGTGGTGATAGTAGTAGTAGTAATAGTGGTGGTGGTGGAGGCGGTGGTGGTGATACTACTAATAATAGTAGTAGCAGTGATAGTAGTAGTGGTGGTGGTGGTAATAATAATAGTAGTAGAGGTGATAGTAGTAGTAATAGTGGTGGTGGTGGTGGTGGTGGTAGTAGTAGTAGTGGTGGTGGTGGTGGTAGTTGTAGCAGCATCAGCAGCTGCAGCAGTGGCTGCTGCCATTGCAGCAAATACCCCGATTAAATTGGTAGTGGCAGTAGTGGTGGCGGTGGTTAGCTGTGATGTAACAGTAGCAGCGTCAACCAAAGTTGCGGGCAGCAGCATATCGTAGTAGTAGTAGTAGTAGTAGTATTAGTGGTGATGGGGATGGTGATGGTGGTGATATGTGACAATAACAGCAGCACCTAGCAGCAGCAGCAGCAGTAGTAGTAGTAGTAGTAAATGGCTTGTTTTGGCTAGACCACAAGGCAAACAGTTGTACAAGTGCTTGCGCTGGGTGGTGACAGTTGAGGTGGCAGTAGTTGTTATTTATTTACTGGTTGTTGTAGCACCATCTAAATCAACATTCTTCTGGCAGGATCAATGATGCTGATGATCACAGACGCTCCAGACATGACCGTCTCACCTTTATTTTTCTTTCTTCATATATATACATATACATATGCATATATATATATATATATATATATATATATAATGTAATATTTAGGACAACATCGTCCAAATGTGGCTAATTGTTCAGCCTTCAATTTGTTTTTAAAGACATAAGATACAAGGTAAGATGTAATGTGAATTGGGAGGAGGGAGAGGTATTTAGCTGCTATCTCTAGCAGATTCAGAGAGTAACTATATACAGGCTTTCCACAGCTTGGACATCAGTGATATCATTAGTTATCAAAGTAGTAGTAGTAGTAGTAGTAGCAGTAGTGGTGGTAGTGGCTGTAGTAGTAACAGCAAGGGAACCTCTGTACATGATTGCTCAATTTGCTAGAGATAGCAGCCAATTTTCCCCTCAAATCAGATCATTTATTTGTCTTGAGAAAGAAAAGAAAAAAGAACATTATGTCCTAGACATTAAATCTAATCAGGTGGAATGGTCATGGCTGAAATGGCTTTGAACTGTGCTTGGTCAGAGCTAATTTAGGGGGAAGGGGAGGTGGAGACTGAACAACAATACCAACTGCATCAACAGCCAGTTAGTAGTAGTCGTAGTATATGTCTTCTTTGACTAGACACAAATCGCTGTAGGCGAGTTGAAGTAGAGTGGAGTTTGTATAGCGAATGAAATAAATGTCTATTAATTACAGCTACTCCTTTTGTGAACCCTAATGATAATAATAATGTCTAATGAAGGTGTAGGGATGTCTGTATGATTACAGAAGTTCACTTCTCAACCAGATGGTTTCAGGTTCACCTTGGACAAGTGTCTTCTACAACTACATAACACCAGACAGAATAAAGCCTTGTAATGGATTTAGTAGACAGAAACAAAGAAACCTATTCTATTTAAGTGTATGTATATTATATGTGTGCGTGCGTGCGTGTGTGTATACATATACACATATATATATACATGTGTATGTGTGTGTATATATTTATATATGTATGTATGTATATGTGTGTGTGTGCATATATTTATATATATGTATATATACATGTGCGTGTGTATTTATATATGTATGTATATATACGTGTGTGTATATATATATATTTATATGTATGTATATATACATGTGTGTGCATTTATATATGTCTATATATACACGTGAGTGCATGTGTTTGTCTGTTTCTTTGTCTTGACATCACATGATGTAAATAAGCATCACCATTGTATAAGCGGCGCCCTTCGTTACCAATCTTCCACGGAAAACACATCCGGGCATGGGTAAATATTGACTTAGCCAGAAAGTGATGAGGGTCAGCTAACAAGAAATCCAACCACACACACACACAAATCTTAGATGGGCCGTACATACACTGGGGCACTGGCCTTGAAGAGCGTAGTTGAACAAATTGACCATAGTATGTACCTTTAAGTTTGGTACTTATTCTATCAGTCACTTTTGCCAAACCACTAAGTTACAAGGACATAAACCAACATTAGTTGTCAAGCAGTGGGACAAACACAAATGCACATATATCTGATAGGATTCCACACAGTTTCCATCTACCAAATTCACTCACATGGCATTGAATGGCACATTGGAACTGAAACTAAAACCATGCTGTAAAGTGCACTTCTTAAACGAACAGCCATGCTTGTGTTTATATAATGCATGCATGAATGTATACTCAAGTGCAGGCTAACCAAACTTAATGTAGTAATCAAAAATGATATTTAAATAATATTTAAAACTATAATCGTAACAAGAAGGAAAGTCATTAACGCTTATGAAGCTTAATCTCAAAAGGGACAAGGGAGAAAACTTGAGACACTAGCGTTTCTATCTTTTGCAACAAGAAAGTACTGAGACGAAAACCAGGGCTTTTTCTGCTAATGATACATGCACTGTTGCCAAAACCTTAAACTCCATTAACATAATTGGCAGTGTGCTACCCTCACTTGTTGTTTGTCCACCTCCTCAAGGGTTATAACCCTTTTCATATAAAATTTATTCATCTGTTTTGGTTACTATATATTGAGTATTACCTATCATACGATGGGTAAAGTGGGGGAGAATATTTCTGCCCTTGGTGATATCAAGTAATTTTCATTAATTACATCATCATCCTCATTACTGGTTTAACATCCACTTTTCCATGCTCACATGGGTCAGAGTTTTTATTGAGACAGATTTTTGAAACGCACACACACACACACCTTTAAACAAACACACACATGCCTTTAAACAAACATACACACATACATAGAATAATTTTAAAGAGAACTCAATACAGAAATGTATTATCTTTCAGCTACATTACAACTACATGACAGACTGACAGAGAAATAGATGGACAGATAAGCAGACAGACATATATATAGATAGACAGGCAAATAGACAGACAGATAGACTGCTAGACAGACAGACTGCCATACAGATAGAGAGATAGAGAGATCGATAAACATAGATAGATAGACAGACAGACATAGACAGCTGGGCAAACAGACAGACAGGCCGACAGACAAGCAGATGGCTGGACTGAGTGAGTGATCGATTGATTGACTGATTTTGGGTCAACTATGATCAAGCAGATTTAAGATCAAAGACACTCCAGTCATGCCCACACCAACATTTTCTAAACATAGTTAATCTTGGATTTAATTACCTAATATATCCTTCCTTGTTTTTTAAAGACAGTAGGTGTGGTTTGATGGAGATTTCATTGCTGTTTCTAGCAAACTGAGCAACTATACAAAGACAGCATCACTGCTGTGATATCATAATTTTCCCAATGTTCAGGAGAGAGAGAGAGAGAGAGAGAGAGAGAAAGAGAAGACCCGGATCAATAAGTTACATAGCTGCAATTTGCATAAGTGTACATGAATTCGCGTGTGCTTGTGTATTTTGTAGTATTTCCTTTAGAGTGCATGTGTGTGTGTGTGCATATGTTAAAAACACTCCCAATAGAGAGCTGTCTCGTCTTACATTAACAGAGTTTGTTGGCTAATGTAAAATAATCATACACACATAGTGAATATACAGCTGTACATGTATATATACACATAATTATGCATGTATACAGCCTTGGCTGTGTGCTTAAGAAGTTCTTTTCCCAGTTGCATGGTTCCAGGTTCAATTCCACTCTGTGGCACTACGGGGAAGTGTCTTCAACCCTAGGCTGACTGAAGCACATCATGCATACGCACACACTCATATGCATACACATACACCTGTGTGTGTGAGCACATGTATGTGTGTGTGTCTGTGTGTTTGTCTACGTTTGCACTTGTCTGAAAAATCAATGATGCTGCTGTCATTTCACGTCAACAAATTATTAGCAGAGCTTTGCACTTTTGAAGATACATGGAATAACAGAGCCCCTGCTTGATATTCAGATAAGGGTTAATGACAGGAAGGGTTTCCAGTTGTAAAACAATGCCTTAAATCCCCTAATAACATGTTTATCTAATCCATTTGAGTATTTTTTTAAAAATGGATAAAATGGAATTAAACTGGAAATCAATCACATGGTTGAGAAGTGAACTTCTTAAACATAGTCCTGCTTACTTCTATTATGTGTGCATGTGTGTGTGTGTGTGTGTGTGTGTGTGTGTGTGTGTGTGTGTGTATCATCACCATCATCATCCATCATTTTGAATCCGGGTTTTGTCCCCATTAATGGGGTGGCCGGATCTACCTCAATGCCATAGCAACCGCCCTCATACCACCTCGCCCGGTTTTGGGCATCCTCCCTTCTCAGGCCAACCCTCCCAATCTCCTCCTCCTCCACATTTTCCTTGGTCTACCTCGCTTTTGCTATCCACTTACCTCAAACTCTAGCACCCTCTTCAGAATATGCACCTCATCCCTCCTCAATACATGCCCATACCACCGCACTCCATTTGCCTTTGCCAGCCGTTCCAATGATTCCTTGAACCCCAGCATCCCCATCAAGTCCTCAGTACTTCTTTTATCAAACAGCCTTATGCCACACATTTCTCTCACCATTGCTCCCTCAGTCATTCTCAAAATTGCCATCTCTCTCGGACACCATGTCTCACTTCCATACAGCATTGCAGCTCTCAAACAACTCCTAAAAACCTTTCCTTTTATCTTCAATGAGAACCTTTTCCCATATGACAATGCTCCACATTCCATGAACTTCACCCACCTGTCACAGCTGCTTCACATCCACTGCTTACATCAACCCAATCTCTTAAATAACAAAACCCTCTCACCATCTCCACCTCATCACATAGTGTTTCCACTGACTTCGCCAGCCCTCCAGCTCCTTTCTCACATCTTCCACAAACAACCTCTCTCACCAGTCTTGGGGTCACCTTCTTCATTTTCATACATCTACCATAAATCCATTTCTCACATCTCGTACACAACATAGCATACACCACATGGATCCACCTTACTCACTAACTTCTTCCACCCTGCTCACTATCACCTTTGTCTTCCAGAGGTTTACCTTCAAACACTTGCTTTCAAATGCCTCCTTCCATTTCCAAAACTTCTCCCTCAATTCCTCCATCGTCTCATTCATCAGAAGAAGATCATCTGCACACAGTATCTCCATTAGCAATCCCTCTCTTGCACTCTCCGTCACCACATCAACCACTATTGCAAACTATTGTTTTTACTGTCTTGTTCTCACTGTCCTGTTCTTGTTAACACTTTCACCCTCCGCAAAAAATCCCAAATTTTATTTAATTTGCTTTGCAGGAAGGACTGTTCCAACGAAGTCGCGTGTTGTCCTTGCCTTCGAAACACGGAGTAGATGGAACAGGGACAACTGACGAAGGGGTATACTCTTTATGT
>NC_069005.1:14009113-14011789 GCF_001194135.2 Octopus bimaculoides | reverse complement strand
TTCTACTATAGCCTTGGGCAGACCAAAGCCTTGTGAGTAGATTTGGTAGACGGAAACTTAAAGAAGCCCGTCATATATATGTATGTTTGTGTGTCTGTGTTTGTCTCCCCACCATCGCTTGACAACCGATGCTGGTGTGTTCACGTCCCCGTAACTTAGCGGTTCAGCAAAAAGAGACCAATAGAATAAGTACTAGGCTTACAAAGAATAAGTCCTGGGGTCGATTTTCTCGACTAAAGGCGGTGCTCCAGCATGGCCGCAGTCAAATGACTGAAACAAGTAAAAGAGTAACAGAGTATACATAAATATATATGTATGTATATATCTATGTGTGTGTGTTTGCTCCTCCATTACCACTTGACAACTGGTGTTGATGTGTTTACATCCTTGTAACTAGCAGTCCAGCAAAAGAGACTGATAGAATAAATACTAGGCTTAAAAAATAAGTCCTGGGGCCGATTTGTTCGATTAAAAGCCCTGAAGGTGGTGCTCTAGTATGGCCACAGTGAAATGACTGAAAGTAAAAGAACATGAGCATGTGTGTGTGTGTGTGTGTCTATGTTTGTCTGCCCCACTGGTGTGTTTATGTCCCCGTAACTTAGCAGTTTGGCAAAAGAGACCAAGAGAATAAGTACGAGGCTTTAAATAAATAAGTACTGAAGTCAATACATTTGACTAAAAATTCTATAAGGCAGTGCTCCAGCATGGCCAGTCTAATAACTGAAACAAGAGATAATATATATATATATATATATATATGCACACATACACTCAGTAATTGTAAAGATATACTTATAGTATATAGACATCCAAAACCCCTTATTTAACTGATGCCTGACAGGTTGTTATATTTTCATTTGTATTATGTTTACACTCTGTTTTATTGTATATTTTTACCTTCTTGTTATGTAATGTGCAGTTGTTATTGTTCCCCCAGTCTTTTTGTGTAAACATTTGTCAAAAGAGTTTTGTTTTCATTCCCCCCACCCCCACCTCCCATTTTAAGTCATTTCATTTACTAGTTCACATCCCATATTTTGTTTTCGTTCCCACTGCACTTATTTTACTCATGCACATGCAATGTGTTTCTGTGTAGGTGAAATTATATACATGTATCTGGCTCTCTGTTATGTTTATATATGTATACAGATACACACACACATGTGCACATTTACACATGCATATATATCATCACCATCATTCAACATCCACTTTCTATGCTGGCATGGGTTGGACGGTTTGATAGGAGCTGGCAAGGCAGAAGACTGTACCATGGCGAGAAGACTGCACTAGGCGGCGAGCTGGCAGAAACGTTAGCACGCCAGGCAAAATGCTTAGCGGTATTTTGTCTGCCGCTACGTTCTGAGTTCAAATTCTGCCGAGGTCGACTTTGCCTTTCATCCTTTCGGGGTCGATAAATTAAGTACCAGTTACGCAGAGGTCGATGTAATCAACTTAATCCCTTGTTTACCCCCCTGTGAGCAGTAAAGAAATAAGAAGACTGCACCATGTTTCGCTGTCTGTTTTGGCATGGTCTTTTCAGCTGGATGCCCTTCCTAACACCAACCACTCTAACAAACATTTGTTCAATAGACACACACAGGTACAGATGTTTGTTCAATAGGCACAACCTAAGAGTCTCTTTTATATATATTTACATGAAGTTAGACATATGGCTGGTCACAGAATGACCAATGGTTTCGCATCCATAAAGTGCTTAGCTTTATAGATGACTCATCAGACTCCAATGGTCACAAATATATAACCTCTCTTCAACCTGAAGATAGTAAAAACTGTTGCAGTCAGTTCATTTGTAAAGAAAAGAATAATATATACTGTCTGAGCCCCAAATGGGACACATTATCATCCTTAGACTATCCTAGTCAGCAAATCTTATAGACCTAAAGCGCAAATGAGGAATCTCTGCCCTCAGGTTAGTTCCAGTCTGCAAATACTTTTGACAGCCCTGATTGATGAATGGGGAATCCCACACCTGCAGCAGATAGAATTTGAAATGGGCATAGGGTCTTTAGATCTCATGTCTTGAGTTTAAGAGAAGCTCCAGGTCCAGCAAGTCTTTAAGGATCCTTTTCAGCTCTGCTATGCAAAGCTTGCATCATCCGCTCCCATTTATATAGGACCCTGACTGCTCTATGATCCTCCATTTAATTTCATATGGAGTCCCTTCATCCCTAAGGTGCCACAGGACTTGTGGTTGTACAGGCACCAGTTAAAGGCAGTTCCAGCTGACCCAATGTATCTCTGAACTTGAGTGCTGGTTGTGTTCTTACTTCTGGTGTATCTTCTCTTGGCTCTGGGCCTGAAGCTGTTGTTGGAATTGTTATTACAGGGCATGGGTCCAGTGATATTGCTGTTGTTGACATTGTAGTAGTCATCCCCAGCCATAGTGATGTTGCTGCTGCTGTTGCTGTCACTGTTAATTATGAGCATGGAACTGGTAGCTCCACTGGTGCTGGCATGGTCATAGGCTGTAGGGCTGGCGCTGGTGCTGTGGTCGTAGTTGTTGGTGCTCATATTTCTGCTGCTAAATGCATTGCCACCACCACCACCATTGCCAATGTTGTTAAATAAGCAACTGCTGCTATTACCCTAGTTGCTGGAGCTGGATACCACCACAGCCTTATATACGACTCCCTCAGCCTTGCATTTCCTCCC
>NC_069005.1:14001196-14009103 GCF_001194135.2 Octopus bimaculoides | reverse complement strand
CCCCCCCACCCTCACTGGGCAGTCATTGTACTCCCTGCATGAGCAACTGGCCTCTGCTCACGTTTTAAAGGTGTTTGCCAATATTTTTTTTTCATGTTGAGTGCACAAAAGGAAACGCTTAGATTATGTCTACTGAACAAACGTCTGTTTGTTCAATAGACAAAGATGACGGTAAAGGGTGGGTAGGAGTGGCAGAAGTGACTGTGCAGGGCGCATGGAGGGGCGAGATTGATGGATATGGTAGTGAGAGGTGGGTGGAGGAATATAGAGAGTCTGTTGATATCACACAACAAAATGTCCCACCACAAAGTTTATTGGTCGAAACTGAAATTAATTTGTCTATCAAAAGAGAAATATTCGTTATCCATAATCTGAAATATCTATATATTTCCCAGAGGGGGAGAGAGAAATTAGGTGTGGCATTATTTGCTTATCATTTGAAATAAAGAGAGGGAGGGAGAAATAGATAGATAGAAGTAAAGAATGCACCCGTTGGCATTAAGGGCCGACGAAAATCTTTTAGCAAATAAACAATCACGTAATTAAGGACTACAAAGGCAGAAGAAAAAAAGGGAAAATGAGAAAAGAGAAAATATGATAAATAAATGAAATGAATCAGTTTGCTTAGCTTATCGATCCTACATGCATTTCATGTGAGCCAGCATCAATGAACATCTGAAAACCACGTTCTTGAATTATAATACAAGTTACTATGCTGGTGAGATTTCATGAGTAACCAATATGTATATATATATATATACACACACACACACACATATATGCAAATATATATCCATACATACACACATACATATTTTCTTAGTTTTATATATATATATATAAAGCTGTTGACGAAAAAGAGGAGGATATATTCATATAACATGGAGGACAACTGGAGGTTCTGACAGGACAACCTGTTGAGGGCTACTGACCAGATCTGTGGCTGGTGCAAAGTCCCCTCCTGACCTAAGGTAACATGCTGGTGGAGCAATGTAGTTGACAGGGCCATTAGCAGCCATGCTCTCAGAGCATCCACTTCTGCTACTGACTTGGTCAACAAGTAACTGGAGTGTAAGTACCCTGAGAGAAAAGTTGGACATAAGAAGCATCATATGTGGTGTGCAAGAAAGACAACTGCACTGGTATGGTCATGTGTTGCGTATGGATGAGGACAGCTGTGTGAAGAAGTGTCACACCCTAACAGTGGAAGGAACCTGTGGAAGAGGCAGACCCAGGAAAACATGGGATGAGGTGGTGAAGCCTGACCTTTGAATATTGGGCCTCACAGAGGCAATGACGAACAACTGAGGCCTTTGGAGACATGCTGTGCTTGAGAAGACCCAGCAAGCCAAGTGAGATCGTAACTGTAGCCGATGCCAGTGTCACATAAATAGCCCGTTTAAAAGTACTCCTTTAATTGTTGGGTAATATGCTGTGCTTGAGAAAACCTGTTGAGCCAAGTGAAATCGTAGTCATGGCCGATGCCAATGCCACCTGACCGGCACCCATTCTGGTGGTATATAAAAAACATCATTCAAGTGTGGTCAATGCCAGTGCTGCCTGACAGGCTCCTGTGCTAGTGGCACATAAAAAGTGCCATTTGAGAGAGACCAATGCCAGTGCCACCTGACTGGTACCCATGGTGGTGGCATGTGAAAAGCACCATTTGAGCATAGTTGATCCCAGTGCCGCCTGACTGGCTCACATGCTGATGGCACATTAAAAGCACCCACTACACTCTTGGAGTGATTGGCATTAGGAAGGGCATCCAGCTGTAGAAACCTTGCCAGATCAGATTGGAGCATGGTGCAGCCTCCCAGCTTGCCAGTCCTCAGTCAAACCGTCCAACCTATGCCTGCATGGAAATCAGTCATTAAAGGATGATGATGATGATATATAATATATATATATATATATATATATATATATATACAGGAAGTGATTTCGAGAATTATAGAGACTGACAGAGGAAAGGAAAAGTCTAAAAAGATGAAGGAGAGAGCTGGCATTCTGTAGGTCAGAGTTGATGGTGCTTAGGAACAAGGATGGGCTCATGTTGAGAAAGGAGAGATGGCAGAGGCATACAAAACCTTCTACACCAACCTATTTAAATTATCAGTGAAGTTCAATCCTCCATAGACATGAATGTTGGAAGTATCACTTAATCTGGTCAGTGAAACTGAAAATGCTCTCAAGCTGATGAAAGCAGATAAGCTCCCAGAAAAGACAGCATAGCAATAGAAAGGTGAAAGGGCAGAGGTGAAGAGCTGTGAAAAATCCTTATTCTATGCTTCATATGAAGGGTAATTAAGAAGATTAATTGATTAAGAAATTATTGTCCCTACTCCTCGTGTCTCCTCTATAAGCTGTTTACAAAGGTCAGAGTCACTAGACTATTGAAACGTCTTGATGACCAGCAGCTAAGAGAACAAACGGGTTTCTCTAAGAACTACATGATGATAGATCACATATTCACTTTCACACAGCTTATATAACAAACAAATGAATACAAGCTGCCTCTGTGCATCACTTTTGTTGACTACAAAATTACCTTCAGTAGAACTGAAATGAACACAGTGATGCAATCTCTGGAAATGCAAGGCGTTGTGGTGCAATACACCAAACTACTCAGGGATGTGAATTCTGGATGTACCACAGACACCCTTCCAGTCGTGTAGGGTGTCAAACAAGGAGCTGTCTAGAAATGGTCATCAGAGACAGTGACTGAATGGGTGACATGAACATCAGAAGCAAGCAACTAACACACCTCCATAACATGGAGGAGAGAAAAATAAATAAATACAGAGACCTGACTGGCTGCTCTCATTTTGTGCAGATTACCATTGAACAGACAGGTGTTCTTGGATCCTGTATGGCTGATTTCATTTCACAAAATAGGGACAACAGTAGTCTGTTGGAGAAATGAGCCCTGTAAGGTGGAGTGACTGCTGCAGCAAGTGTTGCTGGCCATTCTCCACAACAATGCCATCATGGTCATTACTACAGGGTGCAGCTGAGCACACCATTTGTTCTGAGGTCTGTGACCCATCACTCCCTCATGCTCCATTTTCTGCTGCTTTACCCTCCCCTTTTTTCTTTTCTTTCTTTTTGTTTCTTATATCTCTTTTTACCGGTTTCTTTGTATTTAAATACACAGATAGATTCCAACGTTTATGCACAGCCCTACAAGCATAAATAAATAAATGAAAATATAAATCTATATATATAAAACAAAGGATGTGTGTGTGAGTAGGATGTGTGTGTGTGTAGTATGTATGCATTTCTAGTCTTCAACCAATTTTCACCAAACTTTACACACACATTACTCATGTGCCAAGGATGGTCATGCACTATAACATTTTGCTCAGAGTTCCCAAGTAAAGTGAGAAACTGGGGGAAATGGTGTTTTTTTCTCTAAAACCTTCTGCAATTTTCAACCCTTTTCTCTTTCTTATTCTGTTTCCCTTGCTTATACATTCTCTCTCACTAGTGGTCATGCATTAGAAAAGCTATCCTAAAGTTTTTTTCACTCAAGCTATTTTCTTCTAGAGCTTTATATGCTCAAACAGGGTTTGTAAGTTCTGTCTACAAATTGACTTCCTTGTATTTAAATTCATCATGCATAAAATGTTGCTAAATTTGTACAGTTTTGTATGTTTTTACCAAAAAATTGATTTTATTGTATGTTTTAGAGGTTTTAAATTTCAATATTCTTTCTTTTTTTATATGTATTTTCATCAATTTCAAGTCACATATTACAAATTTTTAAAGAAAAACCGATATTTTTCTCTATTTTTGTGGTTGTGACATATTTCAAAAATATTTTGTATGTTTTTTGAATTTTTGTTACATTTTGGCATGGAATTCTGTACGTTTTTCAAAAAAGCTTTGGCAGTGCTGGTCATTAGACTAGAAAATAAGTGTTCTTAGAATGACGAAGAGTTTACACCCCGAGCAACACTGGGTACCTCTACTGGTAAGTAAATAAACGTAAAGAAAAAAAAAACCCAAACAAATTTGCAAATGACATTGTACTCATTGCTGAAACTACAAACCAGCAGCAGACTATGCTAACAGAGCTGGACACTCATAACACAGCAAGTAGGCCTTAAAATGAATTATATGGAAACAAAATCCACGCAGTCCAAAGACATAGCCCAACGTCAAATAGAGGTGTAAAGTGATGAAATTGAGGAAGTAAAGGAGTATGTCTACATAGGGCACACAGTGAATATATGCTGTGACATGGATACTGAAATTGAAGAGAATAAGGGCAGGATGGAAGGTGTTTTCCTCAAAGGATGTGCTCAAAGCAAAGCTAAACAAGACCATATATGGCAGACTCTCCCATAGCACAATCCAATGTAGGCACTTATGAGGGGTTGTAGAAAAGTTCCTGGCTTTAAGGGTATTGTGAAAGGCCTGGCTGGAGGCTCAACCTTCCGAGTTCTTTTACAGGACTTAGAAAAAACTGAAGGGTTACTGAATCTGAGAGGGGAATATGTTGCATTAAATCATAATTTACTGATCTTCCTGTATTTTTTTCTTTACTCAAAGCCAGGAACTTTTCAGCATGTCCTTGTATACGTGTGTGTGTGTGCACGTGTGTGTGTATATATACATGAGGGAGTGCTGGAAAGCTCCTGGCTTTAAGGATATCACAAAAGGCCTGGTTTGAGGCCCAACCTTCCACATTCTTTTATAGGGCTTAGAAAAACTAAAGGATTGGTGCAATATGTGTGTGAATCTGAGAGGGGAATATGTTGAATAAAATCCTAATTAACTGATCCTCTTGTACTTTTTTTTACCCAAAGCCAGGAACTTTTCATCACCCCCTTGTAGATACAAGTGAGACATGGACTACTATGAAAAAGGAAAAGCAAAAATTGGCTATGGTGCCAAAGGCCAAGGAAAGATTCATGCTAAGAATATTATTGCAAGAACATATTTGAAATGAGAAAATTCAAGAATGGAGCGGAGTGAACAATGCGATCAGAGAATACCAAAAGCACAGGTTCTACTGGGCTAGACGTGTCATAAGGTTTGAAACAGCAGCAGACCTGTGCAGTTTCCGAGTGGTATCCATGTGATTGAAATGACTTCTGGGAAGACCTCCATGACAATGGATGGGAAGATGATTTAGTTAAGTGATTTGGGATAAAATGGAAAATAATAGTGCAATCAAGAAAGAATTGGAAGTGCTTTATGTCCAATGATGTATAACAACCTCTGATAGTCTGGTTGATAAAGTGATGGAAACAGGTGAGGGTTGGTGACTGGAAGGGCACCTAACAATAGAAAATCTGCCTCAACAAAGTCTGAATGTTGAGTGAATTTCTTTTCACCAACAAAAGATACTGACCATTGTCTTTTATCGTCATTGTCACTGATTTAACATCCACTTTTCCATGGAACAGGCAGAATTTATTGAGTGAAATGTCCTACAGCTGGATGTGTGTGTAAGTTTGTTTACCACCACCACCACTACCCTCACATATTGCTTGACTACTGATGTTGATTTGTCAAAAGAGACTGATAGAATAAGGTGGTGCCTGGGCATGACTGGAGTCCAATAACTGAAACAAGAGAGAAAACATGAAAACAAAAATCCTTGCATAAGAAAGAAATTATTAGCTTACAACTAATTAAACTCTAAAATTTTATATTTGATTAACTGACTGGCTCAAACACTGTCCTAATATTGGCTTCAAATTTTGGCACAAGGCCAGCAATTTCAGGGGAGAGAAAGGTTGATTATATTGACTCCAGTGTTCAACTGGTACTTATTTTATCAACCCCAAAAGGATAAAGTCAGCCCTGGTGGCATTTGAACCTAGAATTTGAAGTTGGAAGAAACGTCGCAAAGCATTTTTTCCAGTGTGGTAATAATTCTGCCAGCTTGCTGCCTTACACTGTCATAATATTGATTTCAAACACACACAAGAGGCTTCCACACAGTTTCTGTCTACCAAATTCACTTGCCCACGACACCAAGCAATAGGACTGAACCTGAGACAGCACGATTAGAAAGTGAGCTTCTTAACCACACAGCTATTCTTTTATTCTTTTACTTGTTTCAGTCATTTGACTGCAGCCATGTTGGAGCACTGCCTTCAAGGGTTTTAGTTGAATGAATTGACCCCAGGACTTTTTTTAAAGTCTAGTACTTATTCTATCAGAGTCTTTCACTGAACTGCTAAGTTACGGGGACATAAACACACCTACCAGTTGTCAAGCAGTGATGTGGGGACAAACACAGACACACACACAGATATATATACATATATATAAACAACAGGCTTCTTTCAGTTTCCGTCTACCAAATCCACTCACAATGCTTTGGTTGGGCTGAGGCTATAGTAGAAGACACTTACCCAAGGTGCCACACAGTGGGACTGAACCTGGAACCATGTGGTTGGGAAGCAAGCTTCTTACCACACAGTTTCTGTCTATCAAATTCACTCACAAGGGCATTAGCTGACTTGGGGCTATAAAAGACACTTGCCCATGATACTGAGCAGTGGGATTGAACCGGAGACAACATGGTTAGAAAGTGAGCTTCTTAACCACACAGGTATACTTATGTCATGATCTGCTTTGACTTAATCTTAAGACACTCCTAGAAATTAAAGGTAACATACTTAAGGCGTGGAGGCAGCCATTCTGGAAATGGATTTGATTTGGCAATAAAGGTCATTTTTATTGTTACCTGTTGGTTCAGTCCACAGAAAACCCTAAGTCCAAAATCTGAAATTTTAGAAAATATATTGAGGGGAGGGAGAAAGGGTGAAGGAGTGAAGGAGAGAGAGAGAAAGAGGGACTGAGAAAGAGTGAAAAGAGAGGAAGAGAGAGAGAGAGAGAGAAAGTGTGAAGGAGGGAGATAGAAAGACAGGGAGAAAGAGAGAAAAAAGAAGTGAGAAAGGAGAAAGAGAGAGGACAGAAAGAGAACGAGGATGAAAGAGTGAAGGAGGGTGAGTATGACAGAGAAAGGGAGGAAGGGGAGAGAAAGAGAGAGAGAGAGGCAAACAGATAGAGGTAGACAAGGAAATCTATATTTAGACAGATTAAAAGATAAACTCATAAGATAGAGAAACCAGAGACATAAACAAAGAAATAGCGATTTGCTGCTACTGTTATTGTTGTTTAGCTTCCAGATCAAACAAAAACAAAAAAAAAGAGAAATTCCAGCTCTGATCACTTCGTCTTTTCATATATCCTTAACTTCATTCTCCTATTTGTCATTTTATCAGGGTTTTATTTATTATTATTTTTTTTTGCCAGACAGTAAGTAGGGTGTGATCTTTAAAAAAACCAAAACTAACAAAAAACATATTTGGTTGTTATTTATAGCAAGTTAAGCAATAATATAGAGGCTCCTTGCTTGGCATGAAAAATAGTAAAGGAGTGACTAGTTTAGCTTGCTAGCTGGGGAGATAAGCAGAGCTGTTTAGTTTTCAAATTGAGGTAGCTAGCTATAGCGAGCTAGCTAGCCATCAACATATCTGACTTCCTAACGAACTAGCAACCAATCTGTCAATCTAGCAGTTACCAAAACTGGAAAATATCACAATAAAACCACAATAAACAATTAATGAAAATAGTGTGCCTCACTCTGCTTTATTAATTGTTTCTTATTTATGCAGGCATGGCTGTGTGGTTAAGAGGCTCACTTTGCAATCATGTGGTATCAGGTTCAGTCCCACTGCATGGCACCTTGAGCAAGTGTCTTCTACAACAGCACTGGGTCAACCAATGCTTTGTGGCTGATTTGATCAATGGAAATCAAGTGGAAACCTGTTGTGGGTGTGAGTGTGTATGTGTGTATATATATATATATACACACACACACACATATAGATATATATACATATATATATACATTCATATATATATATATATATATATAT
>NC_069005.1:13997117-14001096 GCF_001194135.2 Octopus bimaculoides | reverse complement strand
AGATAAACTTGAACAATACTTCCAAATTTGAACTTCACCCATGATTGTTAAACCACCAACAACTATGTAGGGGTGATTGCACCTGACATTCATGAAAATGCGCACATAAATATTGTATTAAAATAAGCCACAACCAAAAAGCATTCAATAAATAAGTCTAAATAAGTTTGCCCTGAATTTGGCAGCCTATGTCTCCCACTCCACTTCATAGCTTCCGCTGGCAGAGTGGCATTATCTCTCTCTTTCTATTTCTCATTATAATGTATGGAGACACCATGTTGTCAACAACATATTACAACTTCACTAACTTCATTGATATATTATGACTAAACCTGGATTTCATTTAATTTTTTACACACTTTTCTATCAAATATATAGATAATTCCAAACATGATCTGCAAAGATAACTTATTTTAAAACAATGTTTATGTGCACATATTCATTACATGTTCCTCAGGCACATCAACTCTACAAATACTTGCACACACTTCTTCACTGTTTCACAATCGGGGCTGAACTCCAGTCTTGAAAGTATTGTTCAAGTTTTTCTTCTTTTGGAATTAAGAAAGGTATGTAAAAATAATTTCCTTTGGCACACTCACACACACACACTCGGGGTAAAACTTTTGTTTGTACAAGTTATGTTATTTCTTGCTGTGTGCATGCGCAAAATTATGGCTCAAATTGAATTGAAATAACCTTTTTCTATTCTGTAATTTGTGTTTATGATGAGCCTATTTAAAAACCTAATCTTTGATATAAACTTAAAAGGAAGTTCTCCCAGAAATCCAGTCCTTCACCTGTTGTTTCTAGCATGTCTGAGATGACATTTGCACCCCCACTTCAGACATGTCTAAATTTCTTCCAATTCCTATGTTTTTGGTAGAGGCAATTAGGATTTCACCCAAAAAAACATGCTCTCAATATTTTAATTTTGTCCCTCTCCACCCCATTTTTTTCATTTTTTAAACTTTTTTCAAAATTTTTTTTCTTGGTAATCCACGGAGAAAACAACAGAGTATGAATCTTTAAGAGTTCCCTTCTTCCATTTTTCTTAAAGACACACTAAAATCTCCTTCCCCAACAACCACCCATCACTTCACCACTTTCAAAAGGCTACAAACTCCCAATGTTTCACTTTTAGCTTTTTGGAAAGTGGGGAAGTTTCTTCAGAAATAATGTTGTTTATCTGTTGTTTCTGGCATGTCAGGTTTTCTGGTGGTGGGCTGATATTTTTTACATCTGCTATTTCAGTACAATTCTATGCATGCATGAAACATCAGCCAATAGTGAAACATTGGGAGTTTGTAGCTGATGATTCTACCCATAAGAAAGGAACAAACAATACAATGTGGCTGTCGGTCATAACACTCGGGCAATGCCAGGTTGCATTATTAATATATAATATTTTGGACCAATGGGGATATGTTGATTAGTGTGTTGAAGTGTTGAGTAGAGCACTGGCACAGTTTGGGCGACCTGGTGCCGTACAAAGTCAGAGATAATGATAATTGATTAAGTAATCAGAAGATGGATTTAGTATTAGTCTTTATTTTGTACAATAGTCATTTCAACCCATCCTGCTACTGTCCCTTATGGGTGGGACTCTGTGCAACATGTGTTGCATCCATTTTGCAGTCTGGGTCACATCAGGTACATTCATACATAAATTGGGGTTTCGCTAAAAATCCTGAGTTTTGGCTGTCATGTTGTTGTTATATGCCCATCTGGTTAGGGAATGAAGCATTGCTACAATTTCCATTACTATTAGCTTTTCATAACAAAAATAGTAAACATTTGTAAATATAAACAAATAACTGTTGATAAGAAAGAAAGAATACCATATCAATCTTCTGGTTACTTAATTATCATTTCATATATATATATATATATATATATATATACACATGCAAGTTTATATATACTGAATCAATAATCCCTACACATTTTTTCCTCTCTCTTCTTTATTTTCCTTCTCACTCCTTTCTGTCAAAGAGCGTAGGCTCAAAACATCAAAGACTTTTCCATTCTTCCTAACTGTTAAACAAATACACCTGCTTATTGTTCCCTCACCTGTCTTCATCTTTTGTTTTCTGTACATTTCCATCGGCCAGACATGTTCTTGCAGTATTGGAAATGAATAACTCTTTTACTTTTTTTATATTTTACATTTTAGTTTTCACTTTTTTTAACTTTCCACATTTTCTATGTACTGCCTTCACAGCTTTTTCACGTTTCTTTACTTATTCAATTTTTTTAGTTCGTTATGATGTGTGGTTTTTGCCTGATGAATATCTTTGAGATATTTCTCAGCATATGAAACTATTAGTAGCACTTAAAGACATGTATTGTGTCCTTTAAATAAATAATATTTATCTCTCACTATATGGAGTACTTTTTTGTTGATCTTTCTATCACTTCACATCATATGGTGCAAAATGATTATCAATGTCATACAAACAGTGTCATTCATTTCCAAGTTACTGCAAGAACATGTCTGGCCATGGGAAAATATTACCAGAGAAGGTTGGTAACAAGAATGGCATGAATCTGTAAAAATTTGTCCCAATAAACTCTGTCCAACCCATACAAGTACAGAGAGAAGATGTTAAAATGGTAACGCTGAGGTACACACACACACACACACACACTAGATTTCTTTCAGTTTCCATCCACCATATCCACTCACAATGCTTTGGTCGACCCAGAGCTATAGTAAAAGACACTTGTCCAAGGTGCTGTACAGTGGAACTGAACCTTAAACCAGGTGGTTGGGAAGCAAATTTCTTATCACAAAGCTAAGCTGGCACAAGCAATTATAACTGTGTTTGTCTATCTACCCACCTACCCACCTACCCACCTACCTATCTACTTATCTATCTCACAGATATAATTAACATAGTCAGCCAAAAATTTTCAATTTATTAAAATTTTCACCCTTAATGATGAGAAAAATTGCTAATTATCTTAATGACTAATTTTGATGAAGAGAGACAAGGGAGACAATACTGAAGTTTTAATTAATATTAATTAAATAGCGAAGCAGGAACAGACTGAGCCAGTTCTGTAACAAGTAGGATCCTGACTCTGGGCAAGCTTCCAGTTTGCTAAGGAGGTCCAATTCAACCAAAACCTCACTAGAATTGTCATCAAACTGCTAATTATCAAACTAACTCTCCCCATTGCACATTTCATATTTAATTAATTTCAATTATAATTAGTTAAAACTTAAGTGGGTTTTTTTTGTTTGTTTTTAGCTTTTTTGTGAGCAGAATTAGAAATTGATATAATGATTTGTTCTCATCACTCAAGATATAATTTTAATTAACATCTCCTAGTTTAAGATATAAGGCATGCTAGTGCCAACTTTACATATAGACAGATAGCTAGCTTATTAGCTCAATTCACTGATTGTTATCTAGGAATTTGTTAAAAACACATGCAGTTATAATTGTCTATATATCTGTCTGTCAAATCTATTTATTTACCTAGGTAAATGGGTAGCTACATAAACAGGTAGATGGGTGGATGGATAGATATGCAAACAAACTAACGGTGGACTCTATCGGAAAGCAATATAAAACTAACAACTACCAGTCGAGTCACAGCTCCACACAAGGAAATAATTTAACTATGTACAAAGGGGTACCCAAAAGAAACCAGAATTTTGCAATATTTCATTCACTTAGTTTTATATGTTTACACTCTTATCGCCTTCAAAGAATTCTCCATTTGAAACAATGCACCAGTCCAGGTGAATTTTCCACTATTCAATGCAGTGCTGGAACTCTTGTGAAGTGATGCCTTTTAATACCTCCATCTTCTTTTCTTCACCTTTTCCACATATGCAAATTCTATGGCACTACCTTTCATCACCAGTGATGACCTTTGAAAAAAGGTTCAAATCAACTTCCAACTTTCTTTCAGTTCACGACACGCATTTAGTTGTGACTGCTTTTGGTCTTCCCCGAGCAAGCAA
>NC_069005.1:13995363-13996795 GCF_001194135.2 Octopus bimaculoides | reverse complement strand
GTCAGTCGTCCTAAACAATGTTGGTCTTCAAATGACAAGTGACCATTCGTAAAGTGTGGGAACCGCTCAAACTTGTGTTTTGTTCATGGCAGCATCCTTGTAAGCTGTTTGACGCATGACAACTGTTTCAGCCACCAGTTTCCCCAACAGAAAACAGAATTTCATGGAAGCATGCTGCTGCTTTGTTTCAGTGGTGGTAAAAATTGGCAAACATGGGAGAAGCACTGTAAAACACATATGTGGCAGTACAACTTCACACAATGACACCAGTCAGCAGACTGATGCCTGAGGGTCACATCAAGTGGTTTCTAGAGGCGGAAGCCTGAACTACAATGGGTTTATCCCACAGAGAACGTTTCCATTAATTTTTGGATATATATATATGTATTCATATATATCATCAGTGGATCATATATCCATGAAAGAAGCACACTAAAAGTTAGAGCTGTAATATATTTACACAAAGTTAATTATAGAGTGACCAATGGTTTCACATCCATAAAGCACTTAGCCTTATAGACAACTTGTCAGAATCCAAAGGCCACGGACATATAACCTCTCTTCAAACTGGAGATAGAAAACCGTTATGGTCAGTTAATTTGTAAACAAAAGAATATTATATATTGTCTGAGCCTTAAACAGGATGGGTTATTGCCCTTAGATCGGTCTAGCGAACAAATTTTTATGGGTCTAATCAACAAACAGGGAATCTCTGCCCTTAGGTTGCTTCCATTCCACAAATATATTTGGTCAGTTACTCTCGAGACTGCTCCAGTATGGCCGGCCCCAAGAAAATCTAAGCTAAGAGCACTGGATTCTTTGGAAGAAAGCAAGCAAATGTATACGAAAACAAGGATGAAAAAATACAGAGAAATGGTACACAAATACAAACAACAGGTGTCTTTCGATTAAGGACGAATTAAATTAAGCTGGTGCGTGAAGAAGTGAAGCCTTATGGCATATATACACATATACATATATATGTGTTGGATATTCCATTATTAGTGCTTTCACCCGTATACAAACTCTTCAAGAAAGAACCAAAATCGAAAATGGTACGTTTTGTTGTTCATTTATATGAATCTGGTGTTTTGTTTTGTTTACAAGAGGGAAATATTGTTTTTGCTTTTTGGAAAAAAGGGAGAGAGAGCGGTTTCAAGACAACCAAGAAAGATGAGAAAAATAATAATAATAAAGGATGGGAAAAGGATAAATAGATAGATAGATAGAGAGAGAGGTTTCTTTTCAATTTGGTATGGTTAATTCAATGAAATTTCATTTCAAAGTATTTTTCTTTTTCTCTTTTCATTTTCCAAAAAGAAAAACAGAAAAATACTTTGAAATGAAATTTCAATGAATTGACCACACCAAATTGAAAAGAAACCTCTCTCGCTCTCTCTTTCTCTTTCTCTTTGTCTATCTATCTATCTAT
>NC_069005.1:13992757-13994028 GCF_001194135.2 Octopus bimaculoides | reverse complement strand
CGTGAAATTAACATGCAGGTGGCTGAGCATTCCATAGACACGTGTACCCTTAACATAGTTCTCAGGGAGATTCAACATGACACAGAGTGTGACAAGGCTGGCTCTTTGAAATATAGGTGCTACTCATTTTTGCCAGCTGAGTGGGCTGGAGCAACATGAAATAAAGTGTCTTGGTCAAGGACACAATGCGTCACTAGGGATTGAACTCACGACTTTACAATCATCAACTGAATGCCCTAACCACTAAGCCATGTGCTTTCACATACACACACACAGAGAAAGGTGGCTGTGTGGCAAGAAGCTTACTTCCCAACCACATGGTTCCAGGTTAAGTCCCACTACATGACTTGTGAGTGGATTTGGTAGACAGAAACTGAAAGAAGCCCATCGTGTTTGTGTGTATATGTGTGTGTATATATAATGTCTGTTTGTCTTCCACCAGTGCTTGACAACCAGTGTTGGTGCGTTTATGTGTCTGTAATTTAGTAGTTTGGCAAAGAGACCGATAGAATAAATACCAAGCTTAACGGAAAAAAAAAAACAACTACTGAGGTTGATTCATACAACTAAAATTGTTCAAGTTCAAAGTGATGCCCCAGCATGGCCACAGTTGAATGATTTAAGTAAAAGATAAAAGATATTAGATCGATAGATAATATTTATATACAGATAAGCTAAAAACAGTTCATTTAATGGACAGACAGACGGACAGATAGATATACTGATAGTCAGGTTGTTATTAGTTTTATATATTGATAGGTGGATAGCTTAATAGATAAATGAAGTGAGAGTAGCTGGATAGGTGGTTAGATAAATAGATGCAGGCATGGCTGTATGATAAGAAGCTTGCTTCCCAGCCACATGGTTCCGGGTTCAGTCCCACTGTGTGGCACCTTGGGCAAGTGTCATCTTCTATAACCCTGGGCCAATCAAAGCCTTGAGTGGATTTGATAGATGGAAACTAAAAGAAACCGTTCGTACGTACATAAATGTGTGTGTGTATATATATATGTATGTATGTATGTATGTATGTATGTACGTATGTATATATATATCTCTTTGAAACGCCAGTGTTTTAATGGTGGCAGCTGATGAAGGATATGTTCTCTATGTGGCCTGCGTGTTTTTTGTACCTTGTTTATCATTTTGTCCATGTTTTTTTGCAACGTCATGTACCAAGATATGTATCTATATGTACATGTAGATTAAGGTATGTACATGTACACATATATGCATATACTCATATATTATTTATATGTTTGCCACCTTGG
>NC_069005.1:13988718-13992578 GCF_001194135.2 Octopus bimaculoides | reverse complement strand
AAGTAAGTAGATAGACAGGCAGACAGATAAATAGACAGACAAATATATAGACAGGCAGACAGATAAATAGACAGACAGACAGACAAATAGACAAGCAGACAGATAAATAGATAGACAGACAGACAGATACAGATAAACAGAGATATAGGTAAATAGACAGATATAGATAAATAGATAGATAGACGGACAGACAGACAGACAGACAGACAGACATAGATAGATAGATAGATTGGGGGACAACAGACAGACAAAATCCTATAGACAGAAATATAGGTTATTGGACAAACAAATAAACAGACAAAAATAGATAGCTAGGTAGATAGATAGTCAGACAGTGAGATAGATAGTCAAATAGATAGATAAAAAAAGTAGTCAGATAGATGGAGATAACCCAATAGGAAAATGTAGACAGATGGATATTGAGACAGATACAGTTAGACAGCGACAAGACAGACAGACAAGCTGATAGCTAGCATGATTAAGTTGAGAATATCCAGGGTATACATATCTGCCACAGGTTATATAGAAGAAGCATCTATATTTAGCACACGAAACAGCCTGTAACTCGTGTGTGTACAAACACACACACATTCACATTCACATATATACACAATTTACTTTCTGTAATGTCCCTTTTTCTCCCTTTTTTTTTTTTTTTCAATTTGTTGATGGCTTGAAGAAGAGAGAAAGCTTATGTACCCCATACCGTGGATAAGGATGCATAAGGATCGTATGAGTAGAGTAAAGAGTCACACTCCACTTGGACTGGAAAGCAGCAACAGACTTGTTTTCAGGGTGAGCTGAGTGCAGTCACTCTTTTATTCTGAAATGCTGAAATGTTAGTTTTAGCAGTTGCTGGAATATATATATATGTGTATATATATATATATATATACTTCTGAGTAAGAAATTGTAATGTTGTCATCATCGTCATCGTTATCGTGGCTACCAATAGCAGCAGCAACAACATCACAGCCACCAACACCACTACCACCGCCACCACCACCATCATTGTCGATGCCAACATCATCAACGTCATCATTCTCACTATCTTTACCATGATGATGATGATGATGATGATAGCTATCACACCTCCTTCATCATCATCATCATCACCAGCATTACCGTCATCATTATCAACGACACCATTTAATAACAGCTACTTGCTACCACTGGCATCACCATCATAACTATTGCATATGGCATTTTGTCGGTGGCATTCTTTTGTCACCATAACCATTGTTGTCATGAGATCATCCTCATTAGCACAACCCTGTTATCATAGCCATAACCATCATCATCACCACAATCATCATTATCATCACAAGCATCATCATCACTACAACCATTTCCACCACATCCACCATCACCACCACCCTCATCATCACAAGCATCAATCATCATCATCACTACAACCATTATCATCATTATAACTATAACCATCATCATCACAACTATCATTACCACAACTCCATCATCCTTCTCATCATCACCACAACCATCGCTATCATCATTACCATAACCATCATCATCATCACAACCACCACCACCTCCACCATCATCATAATCACATCCATTTCAATAATTATTACTATCAACATCATGATCATCAATTTCACAGTAATTACCATCGTTAACACTGTTGCTGCTACACAACGCTATTTTTACTTCAGTCACTCAGGATTGCCATTCTAACACCCACCACCACCAACAACAACAACAACTCCAGCCAATGTGCTTGTTGTTCCATTTGCTAGAAAGAGTAGCTAAATCTTCCTGAAATTAGACAACGATTAAAATGAAAGTAAGGAAAAAAAAAATGAAGGATGCACTGGATTATATTGTCATAAATATACAGAACCATTGGATGGTCATGGGTGGGAAAATGCTTATAAGGCTTCTCAATTAAGGAGTTAAACAACAACAACAGCTCCCGCAACCTCTGCAACCACCAATACCATCACAACTTCCACCACCAACATCAACACCGCTACAGCCTCGACCACAAACACCAACACCATCACAGCCTCGACCACAACTACCACCAAAGCCTCCACTATAACCACCACCATCACAGCCTCTACCACAACCACCACCATCCCCATCATCACTACAACCAATACAACCTCCACCCACTACTAAACCCCCCTTATCACCAACACAATACCACTATCACCGCCACCATCCTCATCATCACTACATATATCTCCTCTTCTATCACCATTTCCCCCCTCATCACTGTCACTGCCACTGCCAACCCCACCACGACCACCAATAAATATTTATAGTCAATATCAATATTCTCCTTATCACCACTACCATCGTCTCACTATTAGTATTATAATCAATATCATTAATGCTACCACCGCCACCACCACAATAATAACTAATAATATCAATATTAACAATAATAATAATATTAATAATAACAATATTTGCAATGATAACAATAACAAAAATATAAATAACAATAATAATAAAAACAATAACTAATAATAATAGTAAATAACATTAATAACAACAACAATAATATGAATAACAATAACAATAGTAATTACAATAACAATAACAAAATGGCAACAGCATAACAAGAGCTACAACAACAACACCATCATCACCCTCCTGCTCTTCATCATGATCGTTACTTTCATCAATCATTACTCAGCCACCCCCACCATCACCACAGCCACAGTGATGATCATTATTGTCATTTTTAATAATTATTAAAATTCTTTATCCCTTACCCCCACCCACTTACTCTCCATCAAACCTAACCCACCCACCCCCAAACAATAAAATAATAAATATCATTATCACCACTTTTATCTATTACAGTTATCATTACTATATATATCATCGGCGACATCGTCATCATTATTTAAACTGGGTGTCAGCAGTAACCCTATATCCACCTCTCTATCACCATCACATGACTACCGGTGAGGTCAGTTCTATGTGGTCAAGTGAAGGCACATAGCTTGGTGGCTAGGGTATTTGGCTCAAGATCATAAAGTCACAAGTTCAATTACCAGTGGTGCATTGTGTCCTTGAGCAAGACACTTTGTTTCACAATGCTCCAGTCCACTTAGCAGGCAAAATGAGTAGTACCTGTATTTCAAAGGGCCAGCCTTAAGACATTCTGTATCACACAGAATATTCCTACAAACTATGTTAAGGCTACAAGTGTCTGTGGAATACTCAACCACTTGCATGTTAAATATCATGACCAGGCTGTTCCACTGATTGGATCAATTGGAACACCCTTGTCGTTAGAACCAATGGAGTTCCAGTTGTTAGTTGCTGAATGTGATCACCAGCCCTATTAAAAATAACAGCCAAATTTGTAAATCAGATCCAGCTATCTTAATAAAGGACGCCTGAGATAATGCAATTTTCCATTCTTTGTTTCTCTGTACACAGGAAAAAGGCAAGATGGTCACAACTGGAAAGCCTCTGATCATAGTTTTGCTCAACAAGTATTGATCTGGAGGTTAACAACAATAAAACTGAAAGTGATTAGTGAAAGAACCTCCACATAACTGCTAAATCTACCGGAAATCACTCGTTCAAACTAACTACCTGCTCATTAAGTTAATGTGTAAGTGGCTGAGTATTCCAGACATGTATACTTTTAACATAATTCTCAGTGTGTGTGTTGTGTAATATATATATATATACATATATATATACATATATATACATATACATATATATACACATATATATATATATATATATATATATATATATATATAGAGCACTAAGAGCACCATCCAAGCGTGATCGTTGCCAGAGCAGCTGACTGGCTTCCATGCCAGTGGCACATAAAAAGCACCATTTAAGTGTGACTTACCAGCGTC
>NC_069005.1:13982602-13988254 GCF_001194135.2 Octopus bimaculoides | reverse complement strand
TGTTTAGCCCCTTGTGGGCAATAAAGAAATAAGAAACCCTGCCAGATTAGATTGGAGCCTAGTGCAGCCATCTAGTTCTCCAGTCCTCAGTCAAATCGTCCAACCCATGCCAGCATGGAAAGCGGACGTTAAACAATGATGATGATGATATATATGTATATATACACAGATAGATAGATAGATAGATGTATTTATATATACATGTGTGTATTACTAAATATATTGATATGTATAATATATACAGCTATACATATGTGTATGTATGTGGGTATATATATTGTATGATAGATATATATACACACACACTCACATATACATACATTTATATATGTATGTATGTGTGTGTGTATATATATATATGTGTGTGCGTGTCCTCTTTTATGCTGAGTTATTCAGTAGATGGGAAATTGATTGAAATCTGGAAATATTTCCAGTTGGCCTACTTCTACTTTTCAAACACAAACCACCTCGTTAATTACTGTACAACAAACTTCATCAGACACACTGCATTTCATTCAATTTTATGCATTACCATTATCAAGTTCTGTCCTCAGTGTTAACATTCATTCTCTTATGTCGAGTGCACTCTAAGTCTACTTGACTAAGAACGAATCGCTTTCATGTTCTACAACTTAACAACTACATTTGACAATCTCTTATTCCCCTAATCTTGTCCAATTTAAGAAAACTCTGCAAGAGAGTTCCATCAGAGCACATTATTCTCCTACATTAATGGGATTTTATTATGAAGAGGAAAAGAGCTGTTGATTGGATGAATTGTTAGAATATTGGACAAACTCATCATCATCAACATTTACAGTCCACTTTTCCAAGTCAAAAGCCTGCTGCAGCTCTCCGGCTTACCAGCTTCAGTCAAATCGTCAAACCCATACCAGCATAGAAAATGGACATTAAATGATGATGATGATGTCTTGACAAGGGTACAGGCAAACACACACATCTAACAGATAGAAATACAGACCAAAATAGATAGATAGATAGATAGATAGATAGAGAGACAGACAGACAGGTAGATAAATACAATGAGCTTTTTTCAGTTTCTGTCAACCAAATCTACTCACAAGGCTTTTGCTGGCCCAGGGCTATAGCAGGACACATGTCACGCAGTAGGACTGAACCCAGAACATAGTTGGGAAGCAAGCTTGCCAATCACACAGCCACACCTATGCATATACTCATTTGGAATTTTTAGTAACAGCTCTTTATTTTCTCAGGTCAACTTTATCGTTCATCCTTGTGAGGCCATCATTGTTTTAATGTCCATTTTTCTGTTTCCATGGGGCAGATGACATTTACTGAGGCCGATTTTTCTACAGCTGGATGCCCATTCTGTCACCAACCCTCATCTATTTCCAAGCAAAAAAATTTCCCAAGGTCAGACATGTTCTCATAAAATATTGGAAATGAATGACATTGTTTGTATGACAGTGACAATCATTCACAACTATTACATGATATCAAAACAAAGTGATACACACACACACACACACATAATATCATATAAATAGTTTGTGTTAAGGATATCATTGGTTTCATATTGAGATATATCTCATCAATTATTCAAGCCCATCACATAGCAAAATGGAGATAAACATCATTTTTCTATGTGATAGGCTTCAATGATTGTTGAGATATTCCTTTACATGAAACCAATGGTAGCCTTAACACACAAAGAATCTTTATCCACGAATGTGGCAAGCACTTATTCTCATTGCTCTATATTCACACACACACACACACACATATATATATATATATATTATATATATATATATATATATATATATATATATAATTGAAAAATTTGGAGTCAACAAGGAGTATGGTTGGACATTTATTTTTCAATCACTACAATTGTTTCTATGCAACGTAATTCTCCAAGCATACAGGTACTTGATTATGCAACATACATATATATATATATATATATATGTACATACATTCATGCATACTAAACACACGTACAGGTAATGCATATGTATATATAGAAACACAATCAGACACACACACACATTTGGATAGCAGGGAAGGGGAGAGTTCACTGAATTATTATTATTATTATTATTCTAGTGTTGTATCTGGAAAATGCAAATTTGGCATGGTGGCAACATCTTGGTATTTTCTCAGCATGCTTGTTTACCAAATCTTCGTTACTTGCATTTGTATGTGATGTTTTTTTGCATGCATTAGTTCCTGAGCAGACATGCAGATCTCTTGCAATAGTTGCAATGATATTATTATTTTTGTAATTATTTAACTTTTTGTGATGTTCTGGTTGATTAGCAGTGTCTGAAGTGTTCTTGATGTTATGGCCTGTTTTGTTGCTTCTTTTTTGAGTTTTTGTTTGAATCCTATTATAACTGCCAGGGTCACTATGTATGTTTTTGTGATCCTAAGGTGTTTATTTTTGTTATTGTTCCTAATACTGTGTTGTTTTGATCTGTTTGTTCATTGGTTGCATGCATATTTTTTTTTAATTGTATTTGTGTATGTAGTATTCCATGTTGTTGCATGTGGTGTACAATACTTTCACTGTGTGCTTGTTGAAGATATGATGGTATTTATGTGTTTTTGGGAAGCACCTATCTAACGCTGCAAGGAATTGCTTACCTATTGGGTTATACCATAAGACCTCGGAATTTTTGTATTTTTTGTTTGGTTCCTTTGGCCTATTTTGTGTGTTGTTGGTATTTTGTGCATCATTTTTGCTATTATTGTTATTCTTTTGAGTTTTGTTTGTATTTTTCTCATCTTTCCATTGTCTTGGGTTTTTATTGTTGTTGTTTTTTATGTTGTGTGTGTTTTCTACTTTAGATGCATGGGTGTTAGTATTATTCAGGGTTTCACCAGGTGTGAACCTGATTTTTTTCCTTATACCTGACCCTAGCTAATGCTTCATTGTAGTAAGGAGAATGTTGGTTGAACATTGTCTCAATGGCTGATAGGTGCAATATTCTGGTGGCTGTGTTCTTAACTATTCCTTTGGTTATGGATGGTGGGTGGTTGGATTTTACATTTATGCATCTAAAACACTCGTTAAGTTTGTGATATGGTGCATACAACCCTGTTTCTAAGTTAAAAGTAACATCTAGGAAATTTACCTTGTAATTACTGTCTATGGTTATAAGGTAGGCTGAAATTTTTACATAATTTGCGTAGTGTTTTTCTGTATTTCACTATTTCTGCTTTAGTACAATTATCTATTAGGAAAAGGGCATCATCTCTGTATAAACCTCCTGCTGTTTGTTGGAATGAGGATTTGATGTGGAATAAGTTGTAGATTCCTACGATATCTGTGACCTGATCTGAGTTGCTCAAGCTAATTGATATATCGAAGGAATTGTTCTATCTGATCTTATCTATATTTTGTTGTCATAATTAATAATGGTTTCCCATGTTGTTAATATGTCTACATCTGGCTTGGATAGGCTAGAATCTTTCATTGCAAATATGAGTGCTTCCACAGTTAGAGACTGGCACTTCTTTATGCAGCTGCCCTTGTCTATATGCATCACCTGACCATACTAGTGCAGTCTTCTCTTTTGCACACTACATCTGATGGCTCTTATATCCAACTCTTTTCTCAAGATACTTACACTCAGTTGTACTCTATTTAGGAGAAGAAAAAAAGTAATTACAGAAACATTGATGATGATTCAAAACCTACAAGATTCAGGAAAGGAAAAGACAGCTGAGTCAAGAACAGTGGAGAAGTCAATGACTCATGTTCCATAGAGAGCAAAGGCCATAAAGTAAACAAGCACCCCTTAATAGGGGACAAAAACCACTCAACTTCTCCATTGTCATCATCATCATGTTTTCCATCCTGGCATTGGTTAGATGGTTTGACTGGAACTGGTATGCCAGAGAGCTGCACCAGGCTCCAGCCTGTCGTGGCTTGGTTTCTATGGCTGGATGCCCTTCCAAATGCCAACCACTCCACATAGTGTACCAGGTGCCTTTTATGTGCCACCAGCAGAAAGACATGACAAGAAACAGAGGATCTACCAAAGCCAGTAAGAAATAGTGTCCTGCCATGGTGTCATGGAGGAAATACATCTCGGTTGTGGCCATTTAAAGAATTAAACATAATTAGAATGTAAGCATGGAGAAAATCTATATATTTTCTGACATCTTAGGATTCACTGAATTATTCTAACCTGTGGCTACTACTACTAATACTGCTGCTACTAGATGAGCCAAAAGGAGCACATTTCTGTGGTCACACAATCTATTAGATATGGAAACTAAATTTCCCTTAAATAACAGTATTTAAAAAAAAAAACACTCATTGAATATGGTCCTAAATTCTTTGCACATAGGAAAACAGATGGTATAGTCACAGTTGGAATGCCTTTGAACATAGGTCTGCTCAATCAGGGCTGACCTGGTGTTAAACAACAACCTCAACAATTACTAATGTTGCTGCTCCTTTTACTACTACTACTACTACAAATTGCTTTACTTCTGGCTTTATATTTGATTTGATTTCTTCTTCCTAGCTATCTTTCACTTTGCTTCTTTTTTTTCTTTCAGTTTCTTTTGTTCATCCTTTCTTTACTTCCCCACCCTCAACCCACTCTCCCTTCCTTTCATTCTTTGCTTTTCCCTTTCTTCACTTTTTGTCTTTTTCAATTTCTTTTATTTGCTTTATCTATTTACCTTCATTGCTTCATTTTCTCCCTAGTTCTACATTAATCTTTATTCATACCAGTGCCGGCGCCGCCACCACCACCACCACTACCAATATATCCACAACCTTTCTTCCACCAACCGTTATTATTTAGGTATCAAGGGACTGCAAGCTTAGCAATAATTCCAAGCTATTGCAGAATTTTAGAATTTTGCAATCATGTCATCAATTTTGAAATAATTCTAAAACTGAAATAAAAATGGCAAATAGAAAGAAAGAAAAAAAAGTAATTCTTCTAAATTCAACCTGTGACCATATTTTATGCTTAATTGGAAAGTTTTATGGGAATATATATATAGATATATGTGCCTGTGTGTATACATATACACACACATATGCACAAGAATGGGAATCATATGTATGCACGTATTTATGCATACTCACACACACACGTCTATACAAACAAAAATATATATACATATGTATGTATGTATATATATATATATATATATATATATATATATAGACACACACACATACCAACACACACATATGTATATACACACAAATATATATATATATACACACACACACATAGGTATATACACACACACATACGTATGTGTATGTACTCTTAATTGCTTTATCTACCCTGGTACTATCAACTCGGATAGCTGGTCCCTCTATTGGGTCGACATACGGCAGGCTCTCTTTCTCCCATTCATTCTCTTTATTAAGCAATCTATCGTAGTGGCATCTCCAGACCTCTTTCTTTGCATCCTCATTTAATGCAAGCATACCATCATCCATGCGAACACATTTCTCTCCTACAACATCACTATTCTCTCTCCTACACTGTCTTGCAACACGAAATACCTCGAGTCTTTGGTCCTCACAGCGCAGAACATTGGCAAATCTTTCCTTATCTGCTTCCCCTCTGGCTAAATAAACCTGTCGCCTAGCCTCCCTTCTGGCACATTGGTACAATTCCCTGCTAC
>NC_069005.1:13978807-13980186 GCF_001194135.2 Octopus bimaculoides | reverse complement strand
TATATAAAGCTGAAGTTGTGTGTCTGTATGAAGCTTTTTAAAAGTTTATAGAAATCCACATTTTCCACTTCTTCGTAAAATTTTTTTTACATCAATGGAATTTTCTCGATGTGAACTTTCCAGTGCAGTAATTATATTTTTTAAATTCCGTTTACTTCGTGATTTAAGGGAGATTTGGCTGTTGTTTCTAGCAACTTTTATATTTCTTCCCTTCTACCTGGAACAGCGTTCTTACACACGCGCTCAACAGAGAGAGAAAGTGATACATACAACGTCATAGATTAAACTTTCTTCTCAGTATTCTTTACCTATTTTTCATAACATTGATACATAAAAACACACACAACCACACATACATAATCTGTGACAACATACACATTGCTCCCGTTCTCTATCTGCCCCTCTTCCTCTCTCAAACGCATACACGTGCAAGTAAACACAATCATTCACGTTCGTCAATGTGGCATAACTACAGAGTTGTACCACCCACTTTGGAAGGTCATAACTTTCAGAAAAATGAATACTTTTTTATGAAATTTTTTCTATGCATATATTATTAATTATGTAGATTTCGAATATACAAAAATTTTCGGTGAAAGTGTTTTGGGAGGGGTGGGGGACAATTTTCGGATATTCCACTTAAATTTCAGGAAAATGAATATTTTTTCATGAAATTTTCTACAAGTATACTTTGATGTATGTACATTTCATGCATGTAGGAATTTGGAAGGAAACAACTGCAAGTTATTTTTGAGAAATGTACCCCACTCGGTGGTGTTTCGGAGCAAGTCATCCATATTTGTTTCATTTTTCTCTTATGTGCGTAAGTGCATCCGTATATTTCTAATGAAGTAATAGGCAGTGAAGAGAAGCCGTCATAAGAAAACTTTTAACTACCTCTATTCCTTTCTCCCCATCTCTCAAACGCATACACGTGCAAGTACACAATCATTCAGTAAAATATAACTCCTGTTCGTCAATGTTTTGTAAATATACCACGATTTTCACTAGGGTGTGAGGGTCAGGGTTACGGTTAGGATTAGTGTTACAGTTACGGTTTTAGGGTTAATGTTAGGTTAGGGTTGGGTAATCGTGCGGGTGTTAATCTGAAAAATTACAGAAATGTGAAAAGTACCGACCCTGCTATCCTATTATAACTTTTGTTGTTCTGTTTAATATATACATAGATTATGCCTCCAAAGAAGAGAGTTTGCTGGGGAAGAAAGCAACCGGTTTAAAATGACAGCAACAGACTGCTGCAATTCACCACATTCCAGAAGCTACTTTGAACATAATGCAAAATGGTGCATCAACATCTGCCCAATCTGATAGAATTCTGGCAAAACTGTGTACCAACAGATCGCCAGCAATTGCTTCAT
>NC_069005.1:13973665-13976544 GCF_001194135.2 Octopus bimaculoides | reverse complement strand
TTTAGAAACAATAATTATTCAGGAACAAGAAAGCATCAATGTACCGCATGGATAATCAGCAATAACGAATATATAACACTCTTTTGTTCGGGTAAATATAAAAGTACATTCGGACAGTCAATAACCACGAACATATAACACTGTTCGGGTATATATAAAATGTACATTAAGATAGTCAGCAACCACGGTTTGGTGTATAAACAGCAAAACTGGAGTTAATCATTTCTCTAAAAGCCAATAATATAACTTGGAACATCTTGGAGATACAAGTTTAGTAATTAAAACAGCAAAACTGGAGTTGATTAGACATTTGTGAAAATAACTTCAGAAACTCCAGTAACAAACCGAGCTGGTCAAATCCCATACGTCTGAGACAAAAACACGTCTGCGTCTCGAGTCAGAGACGCTAGCAGGGAACGCGATAGAACTTTTCCCACCAGTTTTCAACGCATGCGCTTAAGGGAACTTCCAGAAGATTCCAACCCCACGCATGTGTACTGAAGACTCAAAATGACGTCACTACAAGGCTCCCCCTCAAGAGCGGAAGCACGAAACAAAAAAAGGTAGTGGCTCCAGAAAATAAGATGGTTACCAAATCACTAGAAAAATGTGGCACACAATATGACAATTCAAAAATAAAATCTACAAAATAAACAAGAGAAAGAGAAAAAACAAAGTTCAATAAGTATTGTAACTGTCACTGGAAACACAATTGAGAATGTCAAACATAAATAGTCTTTGTAAGTTTCTTTGGCCAGTGTACAGTTCTGCCTGACCTCGTAACATAAGGTTTGTTCAAGGCATGCTGCGACGGCGAAGGTGGTGTTGATAAAGATGCACGTAAATGTGATGGTGTTGTCAAAGGTGCATGTGTAAGTGATGGTGTTGTCAAAGGTGCATGTGAAGGTTCAAAGATGGATGTGGTACTGGTGTCATCAAAAGATGTGGACATCTCAAAATATGCCCTTTTAAGACGATCTAGAGACGGTCTCCGAACGACCATTAATGTCAAGTTTGAATATTTTCGGCGTGCGGGAAAGCACTCGAAAAGGTCCTGTATAATGAGAAACCAGAGGTCCTTTGACAGAATCATCTCTAACAAAAACATGTGTCCAAGTGTCAAGATCTGATGGCACATTAGAAGGAAGATAAATAAAACAGCTTCGAATTGTCAACCACGATCTGTTGTTAAACTGGACGGTAGACCGAACCTAGAAATCCAACTAGACACGAAGGCTTTTGCAACAGTTTCAGCAGAAGCATCTGCTATAGGAATGGCTTCCGGCCAACGGGAGAAACGATCGATACAAGTTAAAATATATGAGAAACCGTTACTCAGAGGCCATGATCCAACCAAATCAAGGTGGACATGGCGAAAACTGGCCTCAAGAGAAGAAAACTGTCCAAGTGGAGCACGAACGTGTCTATGGACTTTAGCACTTTAAACAAGAGCGTACCCAAGAGGTAATCGATCACCGCATATTGAGCCAGAAGAAACGAGCAGAAACAAGCTTTACTGTGGCAGAGATGCCTGGATGTGACAATGAATGAAGGGCATCAAAAACAGAACGTTGATGGTTCTCAGGTACTAACGGCCTAGGAGAACCGGTGGAGATGTCACAAAGAATAGAGCCTTCAGCTGAAGGGAGCGGAAGGTAGGCAAACTTACAATTGATGAACTTGGACAAAGTTAAATCCAACTCCGCTAAAGGTGGTTGATCCTGCGAAATAGCAATTAAATCAATTGCTGCAGGAGAGGAAATGGAATTGACAGAGAGCCTCGAGAGAGCATCAGCCGGGACGTTCTCCTTCCCTGGCACATGTCGAATGTCACTTGTAAACTGTGAAATATAGTCTAGATGACGGAAAGCACGAGGGGAGAGTTTGTCCGTTTTAGAAGACAGGGCAAACGTAAGGGGCTTGTGATCAGTATAAATCACAAACTCCCGTCCCTCAAGCTGGTGCTGAAAATGCCGAACCGACAGATAGATCGCTAGTAACTCACGATCAAAAGTACTATATCTGTATTCAGCAGGCTGCAGTTGACAAGAAAAGAAAGCCAAAGGTTTTGTTTCACCATCTACGGTGTGCTGCAAAACAGCACCAAGCGCAGAATCTGATGCATCCACAGATAAAGAAAGTAGAGCATCAGGAGCCGGATGTGCTAGAACAACAACTGAAGCTAGTTCCTTTTTTACTGACTCAAAGGCAATGCTTCAGCTGAAAGAGTAAGATGGGTGTCCTTTTTAGAATTGCCCTTTAGCAGCTGCGTCAAAGGAAATAGCTTGTCCGCACACCAGTTTATGAAGCGTCGATAGAAATTAACTATACCCGAAAAATGGCGAAGTTGACGCAAAGAAGGGGGTGCGATGTGCTGAATTGCATCGACTTTAGTTGAAATAGGTTTGATTCCACTCGAATACGATGACCGAGAAAGTCAAGAGAAGATTGCCCGAAGACACACTTGTCTGGATTAATGCGAACACCATAGTCGCGAAGACGCTGAAAAAGCTGAGATAAGTGCTGGAGATGATTCACATGCGTATCACTTGCGATGAGGATATCATCGACATACGCGAAAACAAAATCAAGTCCACAAACAACTTCATCTATAAAACGGTGGAACGTACTAGTGGCGTTCCACAAACCAAAACGAGTGGTAATTGCCGTTTTAGGAACATCGGCTGGGTTAATCAGTCTCCATGGAAGTCAATCCATTTACTTTTCATTGCGTGTTCTCAAGCGATTTCTTTAAGAATGTTCACATTTTCTCCGGTTACTCCTATTTTTATGAAAGTGAAAGATTACTGGACAGAAATTTAATTCTCATGATGAAAGAGACACTTTTAGCACGCTTTACATGTTGCTGGTGCGCGCTC
>NC_069005.1:13971572-13972724 GCF_001194135.2 Octopus bimaculoides | reverse complement strand
ACTGTTATACAGTTATTTTCGCCCTACGGGGCAGAAGATTTGTTTTTTCTTGTTAACCTTTCGAGGTTGTTTTTTGATAATTGATTTTCTTGTCAATTGTGACAAGGTTTATAATTAAAAAAAAAAAAACATGGAATTTGAACTGGCTTCAAAAACCGACTTTCCCGAGATGGGAGAAGGGAATAATACCGTTATAACCAAGGACAGAAGTGCTGTTACAGCCATGAACAATAATACCGTTATAAACAAGGAAAGCCAGGCAAAACAAAGCTTTTCTGACGCCGTAGGCGGCAGCGTAATTGAACTGGAAGTAGCTATGGAGAAGCTACTCCAGTTCAGAAACTTAATTGAAAAATCAGGAGACATAACAAAGTTGGTACCGCCCCCTGAGACCATCGAAGCAATCAAAAAAAAAACGTGGTCTACAAGGTCTATAACTTGAAGGAAAAAAAAAATCATGGAAGTTAAAAATGAAATCGTTGAGCGGTGCTTGGCACCAATTTGGAAGAAAATTCGCTACGTTTGCCGAGGAGTGAAGAGAGCAACAATAGAAGTACACTTCGAATCGGAAGACGTAGCGAAAGAGGTGTCAACCCAGACACTTAAAAATGACCAAATAATGCTGCTGCCTACGTATTTAGGCCGTAGAACGGCGAAAATTACGGTAGAAGACATTCCCGACGGATATGACGTATATTGGGTAGCAACCGCAATTATCTACGACGTAGAAGGGAAGCTGTCAATCTTGAGCATGAAGAGGAAAGAAGCAACAAACTGGAAGGGTCAAAGCCTCGAAATGGTCATTCAAGCAGATAACGCAGTCCTCGAAAATTTACCAGATAGGGTCTTCGTAGGGGAGGGGCGTACCATGCGTGTATCAGTGGAAGGACGTAGGCCTAGATGCTTTAAATGCGGGCAGAAGGGCCACGTTCGTTCCGCCTGCACACAAAAAATGGCGGATACCCCTCCTCAAAGCGCTGTGATAAACACAGACAAACATAAAACCGACGCTACAACAACTAAAGAAAATTCAGAAAAAAAAACCTGAAAACCAAAAGGAGGAAAAAATAAGAAGAACGTAAAACAAAATAAGAACGAAAAAGAGGAGGAGGAGGAGAACCTAGTGAACGAAAGAGAAATAGATTTCACGAC
>NC_069005.1:13968685-13969995 GCF_001194135.2 Octopus bimaculoides | reverse complement strand
GATGGTCTGCCCTACGAGTTTTATCGTTTAATGTCGGACTTGTTTGGGGATGTCCTGGCAAGCGTCTATGCAAACTGGCAGCAGAATGGGAGAATTCCCAGTTCTGTAAGCCGGGGAGTTGTGACGCTGATCCAGAAGGACCCAAGCAAGGGGGGATAGCATTAGTAATTACAGGCCCATAACTCTACTAAACGTAGAGTAAAAGATTTTGGCCAAGGTGTTAGCTAAAAGGTTGACGGTTGTCGCGGAGAAGCTTGTCGGGAAGGCACAAACCTGTGCAATCCCAGGCAGGTCGATCCAAGACAACCTTCACCTTCTCCGCTACACCTTAGACAGGGTTGGTAAATTAGCCGGCATTGGTCCACTTAGACCAAAGTAAAGCATTCGATAGGGTAGACCATCGGTACCTGGAGGCCGTCCACGAAGTGGCTGGGATAGGCCCGGGCTTTCGCGGGTGGATTTCCGCAATGTACAGCGGCATTAAGTCCACCGTCCAGATAAACGGTTACCTAACGGAGCCGTTTTCGATCAAGCGGTCTGTTCGTCAAGGGTGTCCCTTGTCCCCGGTCCTGTACGTCTTGGCCCCGGAGCCATTGCTGCAGAAGTTCGGCAACATCCCTAATGAGATTGGATGCGGTAAGTTCACTTCTGCTTATGCTGACGACGTCACTCTCATCGTGTCTTCTAAAGAAGCACAACTACCTCGCGTAGAAGATGCTCTCCGAAGATACGAAGCGGTGGCAGGAGCAAAAGTTAACAAGGACAAGTCCATTGGTTTGCGCCTCGGCACCTGGAGGAACAAGCCATTATCGTCCAGTGTCGTTGGACACTGGACAGATGGTCCTGTTAAGTTGCTTGGAGTTTGGTTTTGGTTCAGACTCCCAGACGGAGAAGAATTGGAGCGAGGTAGTAAAGGTGGAGGCCATAGTCCGGAAGGTTTCTGTCCTTGAAGGGTAGAGTGGAGGTGGTGCAGGTGTTTATAGTATCTGTAATCACCTACCGCCTGTCCGTTGTGCCTTTCCCAGATTTTTGGCTAAACAAGCTGGTACGACTCCTCTTCCGCTTTTTGTGGAGGGGGGGAAGCCACTTGTGAGGCGCTCCGTGTGCTGTCAGGAACCGCTGAAGGGTGGTTTGGGGATGCCCTGGCTAATGATGCGCAGACATGCGTTGAGGCTGAGACATCTCTGGTGCCACCTGGAGGGTGATAAGGTGTGGAGTCCGTTGGCGGAGGAGTTCTTACCGCGACCGGCCTCGCTGGAAAGATTTTAAACCCGGTCTCATTAGAAGACGTAATCTGACTTTAATGGCAG
>NC_069005.1:13963587-13968455 GCF_001194135.2 Octopus bimaculoides | reverse complement strand
GAGACGGGCAAGGCTGGCTGCGGGAATACCACCTCGGTATTCTACAGAGGGCTAGTGGAGGGGGAAAACGATGACGTCCTAGGAGAGGCTCTGGGGTTCGACGAGAACAAACTTACCAACCTGTTCAAGAAAACCTTCAAGCCGGGGTATTTGGATAATTACCAAAATTCTCTGGCTTGGCAGTGTTACAGGAACGCTTTACCTGTTCGCGATAAGTTATCTCGGGACGGAATGGCAGTGCCACCGACATGTCCAAGATGTGGGTTGGACAGGGAAACTGTCCAGCACGCTTTTGTACATTGTCGGGAACTTTCAAGTTTGATAATTTACGTAGAACACGTGTTGTCACATCTGGGACAAGTACATCTATCGGCTAAATCCATAATAAAGAATGGTACCGCCAACTGGACTTTCAAAGGAGGGTGAGGCATGTTTTTACTGTACGGTTGCAGTATTGAAAGAGTGTGTTTGGAGAACTAGAATGGAAGGATCAGTAACAGGGTCCTTCGTCTCTGGCCCCGGTTTGCTAACATACTTCAGATATCATCTGAAAAGCAAGATAGGGTTGGAGAGGAAGACTCTGCGGTTGAAAGAATACGAAAAACGATGGAAGGATGTGATGAGAAAGGTGGGTGTCAGGAACCCAGCTTAATCATCGATAAAAGGAAAAATTAGCTGCTGGGTTCGATCATTTAAACTTTTCATTTTTTTCCTTTCTTTCTGTGTCTTTTTATTTTAGTCGTATTGTAAAGTTCTTGTCTAAAGTTATCGATATTTAATTATATATTTAAATTTCATCGTCATTCGAACTCATTTTAACTTTTTTGTAATATTTGTCCTGTATTGTCCTTTCTGTATTTAGATCTTAATGATCATAACAAAGATTTCATCGAAGGTCGGCGATTGTCGTACGCTGAAGACGGGAAAATACCCAGAAACTCGAGTCCGTACGTATCGCAGATCAAGATGGGAAAGATAACTTCCCTTTGCAAATATAGACAGGACACAGATGTGTGTCGATAGCCAACTGGAGATGTTCTCCTGGGGCTAAAAGCAACAGTAACATCCACCCTTAGGGGTCAGTCACATACAGTACCATTCTTTCTCATCAATTGTCACCACGTGTAACAAGTCCGCATGGTACTAGACAATCGTCGCAGGTAAACTTATTCCTAATAAGCCGACGGCGCGCACACTATTCCAACATTTTGTGTCTCTAACTGCTGCATAACTCACTAATATTCCAATATTCCTCTAATATTAATTCACGAGTGAGTATTTCATTTTCAGAAACAATAAGTTGTTGTGCAGCCGGTCTTCCACGAGGCATTTTCGATCTCTCAGCCGGTACTATGATATTCAATGACGTGTGTGATTTATATATAAACAGTAGTACGGATAATACTGGTAAGACGTTCAGTTACTTACCTTGAATTTTTTTTTTTTTTTAACACCTCGCCTTACATACAGTTCTAGAAATTCACCCACTCAACATTATACACTTCAGAAATGGCAGCCAAAAAATAAACAAATGTTTTTTTTCTTTTGGGATTGAATTCCGCCATAGAAATTCATATAAATAAGATGAGATTGAGGATTTCGTTTTCAGCAACAATAAGATGTTGTGCAGCCGGGTCTTCCACGAGGCATTTTCGATTTCTCATAAGAAACTATGGTACTACTAAAGCAGCGCGGACCCGAACGCGCTAGCTAGTCTCGAGTGGTCGATCCTAACCCTAACCACGTATTCATTTGCACACGCGGGTTAGGGTTAGGATCGACCACTCACAACTAGCTAGCGCGAACGCGCGACTGCGCGTTCGACACCATGCTGCTTTAGTAGTACCGGATGGGGAATATCAGCAATGAGAAAAACCCATTGAAAATCTCAACGAAGATTTATGTCGAGGCGTAACGAAACCTGCCTGATCGTGACGATTGTGGACGAATCCCTCACGTGCAGATTAACACGAGAGCGTTTTGGCCTGTCGGTAGTAAGACGCAGAGGCCAAATGCTACAACAAGAACCAGTGTCTACTAGAAGGAATTTCCTTCGACACTAGATCTTTTACAAAAAATGCACGATAACTAGAGAAAGAAGTTGACGTGCGCAACTCCTCCGAAGCTAGTTTAAATGTTTAAAAGTACATGACTGTATGCACTTGTGTGCTTGTTCTGCAACACAGTTCGGATTTTGAGGAACTAGATGCAGAACGATTGCGACTACGCGATCTTGAGAAACGCTTGCCATCGCCTCCATCCTTTTGGTAAGAATGTCAATTTTTTTGGAAAGGCCATCAATTGAGGCTGCAGAAGATGCCGCGGAGCAGACGCAAGCAGCACGGAGAACTCAACAATTTTATTAGCCATTGTGACTATTTGGTCCACAGTATTTGACTCGATGCAAGAGACATTTTTTTTTTTTATTTTACGAGACGATCCTATCAAAGGAAGGGAAAAAACGAAGGAAAGTAGAAACCGACGAAAAAAGAAAAGGAACAGAAATAAATTGAAATAAAAAAACAAGACCAGCAATTGGCGATCTTACGATACCAGTACCAAAGATCAGCCTTTTCCGTAAAAAGTGTTGGAGGGAAAGCGGGAAACGACGTCGTAAAAGTGAAAGAGATAGAGAAAGCGCGATTCCTTTTGAAGTTGGCGCTGGTGTGTGTATGTGTGAGAGATAACTGAAATTATTATTTCCTTTTTATAGTGAGTATGCGAGACAAAGTGTGGTGAAGTTCTTTTGTTAGTGTGAGAGAGAGAGGTTATATATGAATGGCTACAGTGACACACACACACACACACACAGGTTATGTATGTGTGTGAATGGATTCCCTCCAACACGTTTTACGGAATGCAATTGAACCAACAAATTTTTGTGTAAGTGTACAATTTACAAAAAAAAAATTTTTTTTTTGTACTGTTTGCACAGAGAATTAAAATTTTTTTTTATTTTCACCAACCTTCGTCGCGTCTAAAAAAAGGATTTTTTTCTGTTTCGTCTCTTTTTTTTAATTTTTTAATTTTTTGGTTCTGTTCTCGCAATAACTGTAGGACCTTTTAGTGTTCTCGAATGTCGTCGTCTGAGTCTATACCGACGTCTCAATTAACTGTTTGATACAAGCTTCTCCGTCGAAGCGTCTACTCAACGGAAATACCGTCAATAGTTCTGTCGGTTAAAAATTATTTTTTTTTAAAACTGTTTATGTGGATTGCTTCACAAATATCAATGCAACTGGTCGCAGCATTGTAGAATAAACGTATCGGGCAACAGTATCTTCTCCAGACTCTGTTATTCAGCCTCGACCTCTTATGTACAGACCTTCAACTACTCCTGTATCAAATGAACGGCTGCTAATATTCTTGGGTTTTTTTTTCGGGGTCACCATTTGTAGGATTTCAGTTTGTGTATTTTGCACTGATAGGGTGCTTACACAATTTCCTTACATCAATATTTTTAGAAACAATAATTCTTCAGGAACAAGAAAGCATCAATGTACCGCATGGATAATCAGCAATAACGAATATATAACACTCTTTTGTTCGGGTATATATAAAATGTACATTCGGACAGTCAATAACCACGAACATATAACACTGTTCCAGTATATATAAAATGTACATTAAGATAGTCAGCAACCACGGTTTGGTGTATAAACAGCAAAACTGGAGTTAATCATTTCTCTAAAAGCCAATAATATAACTTGGAACATCTTGGAGATACAAGTTTGGTAATTAAAACAGCAAAACTGGAGTTGATTAGACATTTGTGAAAATAACTTCACAGAAACTCCAGTAACAAACCAAGCTGGTCAAATAAAAATGCGTCTGGCACAGGAGAGTAGGCGAACACCTAGTGGAAACCCGTCTGCAATGTTCAACGGCTGCGTCTCGAGTCAGGGAACGCGATATAACTTTTCCGGTCAGTTTTCAACGCATGCGCTTGAGGGAACTTCCGCAGGCCTTCCAGAAGATTCCAACCCCGTGCATGCGTACTGAGGACTCTCAAAATGACGTCAATACAGTTTCAAACTTTCACCAGACTTTTTTCAAACACGTAAGTTTTGTCTGCTGATGACGGAAATCGCTCTTTCCTTCTAGAAATTGATAATAAAGAAGTTAGTTACATCAGTGCAGAAAATTTGGAAAAGATCTGGACAAAATTTGAAACCAAGAGGCTGAAAGAAATTTAACAAGATCCGTTGTACATTTTTGTTTCAAAACTTAAAAATAAATTTCCAATCGGGGAAGAAAAAAAAAAATCCATTTCAGACATTAAACTTTAACAAACCGAATACAAGACATTTAATTTTAATGAAAATAATTTGTAACTGAATAAAATGAATGATAAAACAATACCTTTTTTTTTTCCATTTTTATTCTCTCATTTCACCTTTCCGGTTCCGGTTAGATGTTCTGTTTAGCAATATTATTATCAATGATAATTTTTTTTTTCATTTCTAAAGAAAACGGATGTGATCTTTGCGAAACGACATAATCTTTTATTTGTTTCAGTCATTTGACTGTGGTCATGCTGGAGCACCATCTTAAAGAGTTTTAGTCAAACAAATCAATCCTAGGATACAAAATTAGTTGCATTAATGTAGTTCTTGAATTAACACCGACAGTTCTATGAAACATTGATCTACATTATTTTGGTGCAGCTACTAGATTATTACAAAAGAACATTGCAAACAAAGCATTGCATGAAAATAATTTCACAAATCATTCAAAATTTGGCGTAAAATCAGGTATTGTTTCGTTTATTTTGAACGATTATTTTCTCCACTTTATTCAGTAACGAATTAGTTGCGTTAAAAATAAACGTTCTGCTTTATTGGGGATGTTAGGATGCAACATCTAAA
>NC_069005.1:13958969-13963535 GCF_001194135.2 Octopus bimaculoides | reverse complement strand
TAAAAAAAGTTTCGAATTTGAAAAAAAAAATTGTAAGTGTCGGAGAGTAGAACAAAGTTTTGAAAAATTGAAATTCTGCCAAATAAGTGAATTTCTGAATTTTTTAAATTTTAACATAACCATGATATCCGATGTTTAAAAAGAATAAGAAAATTTGAAAAAAAAAAAAAGAAAAAGGATTAAGTTACAGAAAAGTAGTTCATAAAAAATGTTTAAAACTAAATCTGAAAGAAAAAAAAAATTGCAACTAAAGTGAAAAATTACGGAAATATACGAAGGGAAAGCTGAGTAACCCGATCATCCGTTTTTTTTTTTTTTTTAGAATCGTAATCTATAAAATAAATAAGCATTCGCATGCGAAAATTACTGGGTTTTTTTAATTTGTTCTATAGGAATGTCGGCGATATATATGTATTGCTAAACTTGGAGATGATCATATTTTGTCAATTAAACACATGCACTATATGTTTAGTCCTCACTTCAGCTTTAGTCCTACTGGGAAGTAAGTGACTCAAGTGTCACTACATGAAACATTTGACTCTTGAGTCAGTTTGCAACTTCTTCAAGTTAAATAAAATCTATATATACTCTTGTTCTGAGTTCTGTTTTCCTGTTTGTGTTACCAAACATGCATACATATACACAACAGGATTCTTTTAGTTTCTGTCTACCAAATCCATCAACACTCACCTGTTTACAAGTAAGGTGACATTTCCTGATAGCCAAGCATGCTTCACAGAATATACTGGAAATGAAGGACAGTGATGCTCATTTATAACTGCCATGCAGTGTCAAGACAAGGAGACAGATGCACACATGCATGCACACACACACATGCGCGCGCGCACATACACACACACACACATACATCATCATCATCATCATCGTTTAACGTCCACCTTCCACGTTAGCATGGGTTGGATGATTTGACCGAGGACTGGCGAACCAGATGGCTACACCAGGCTCCAATCTGATTTGGCAGAGTTTCTATAGCTGGATGCCCTTCCTAACGCCAACCACTCTGAGAGTGTAGTGGGTGCTTTTACGTACCACAGGCACGAAGGCCAGTCAGGCGGTACTGGCAACGGCCATGTTCAAATTGGTGTATTTTACTTGCCACCTGCACAGGAGCCAGTCAGGCGGCACTGGCAACAATCTCGCTTGAATGTTTTTTTCACGTGCCATATACATACACATATATACATACATATATCCACATGTATATATATGTACATACACACACACACACACACACCTATATACCGTATTTACCAGTGCATTGGACACACCATCACATAAGATGCACCCCTACTTTAGAATTGTATGATTCCATGCATGAAATACAATATTGTGACAGTATACTGGAATAAAGTATGAAATCATATGTAGCTTTACACTCACCTTTAAAGGAAACTAAATTAAATTTTCTATAACAAAAAAGAAATATACATTGATATCAATGAAGCCTGGTCCATGCAAACAAAAAGCAAATTTACTGATAAAAACTGGTAGAAACCAATCAGCAAAGGACGACAATAAATGTGATGAATTCCTTCCTATTGATAGTTACAGTTACTCATTCTCATTGCTGCCATCCATATTACCAGTACTCTCTTCATCACTGGAATTCTCTGCAATAAGTTCTGGCTCATCAATATCTTCTTCAAACAATAAATCGCCCTCAGTTCCATCAAGGGCATTACTAACGCCACGATTTTACAACTGCCTCTTCATTTACAGCATTTCATGAACTTTTTACCCACTCACATACCTGTGTAATAGTAGGCCTTTTCCTTCTTCCTGTTGGTGTCACTTCAAAATTTGAAGACTGCATCCACTTGCTCCACTCCTCCTGCAGGAATGTTTTAAATAGTTTATTGATTGAAACATTTAAAGGCTGTAACTGGCTGATTAGGCCTCCTGAAATCACAGCTAACTGGGTCTTCAGTTCTCCAAGTTTCCTCTTAAAAAGTTCATTCCTATGAGCCTGAAGCTGGTCCCAAACCAATAAGGCAGGTTTCTTTAATAGCCCACCAGGACATCTGGCCCACACTTAATCAAGCCACAATTTCATTCCTCTCTCATCCATCCAACTTTTGGGTGGACACGAACATAAATTTCATTAGGTATCCTTTCTTTAGGCAATGTATTTCTTTTAAAAATTTAGAAAAGATGGCAGTTTTGTGCCATCAGCACAGCATGCTAATACCACTGTGTAATGTGTTTTTCATGGCCACATGTTTTACAGTCACAATTTTAGCACCCTTGGATTCTACCATCTTGATTGATGGCACATCAAATGTCAAAGAGACTTTGTCCATATTTGCTATCTGTAAAAGTTCAAAATTAACTTCTTTTCTTGCATTAATGATATACTCATGAAACTTGAGTATTTGATCTTTGTATGTCCATTTTGTGCTATACTTGTCCTAGTCTTCGTATAGAGGTTATTTCTCCTCATAAATCTGGAACACCATGATGTTAACCCTTTAAAATCATTGTTGTAAGTCTCAAATGGTACATGATCATTTTAGTGGATACTAAAATATCTGATCTTCATTGGTCTAAAATACATGTTTTTAATTCTTCTTCTAGTTTAGGTCACTTTATAACTCCCCTACGGAGCCAGTGTTTGTTACATTTAGCAGCTTTCAGCTCCTCTCGTTTCCTATAAGTCCTTACCATTTACTCAGTTGGTAATGGACCAAAATACCAAACAGTAGCCCTACTACTGTGGTCTTTTGCATATGCTAGGACATCTAGTTTAGATGTTATAACAGCGATGGGTTTGGACTCTATGAAATTTACTGTAAATAAACTTATTGGTACATTATGGGAAACTGTTTCTCATCTCTTGCCTCCTCTTAGATCAGCTGTATAGTTGTTTATATTTTGGCCAATACAGGATGTAAAACTCGTATTTTTGGATGTGATATTTTGTGTTACTGTGACCGGCCACAATGTGGAAAATAAGGGAAAAAAGACTAAAAGAGACAAGTGAATGACCAAGAAAGGACAATACAAGAAAGAGGCGTGGTTGTAAAAGCAAAGCTTCCGACACATCATCTGATCTTTAAAATTTCTAGGAGCATTTAGATAAATAACAAATGTTTCTTCAAAGTAAACCAGTCATTAAATAATATAATTCATATATTAGATGTGGGTTATGTATGCTGGGGAAGGAGGTAAGTGAGATGATGTAAGCTTCCCTCATAACTGTCAATGTATAATGAGCAATTTTTCATAAGTTTGTGAGAACAGACTGTAATAATTTGGCTTGTTTTCACTATTTCATTATTAGTAACAATTTTTGTGCCTAGGGAACTTACCCAGTATGCTTGTCCGGCTCCCTAGACTACGGCACTCGGTCTTCCATCCATAATTCATAACAAATGATAATCAGATGGGGCAATGTCCAGCGAATATGGTGGGTGGTACATTGTTTCCCATTCAAACTGCTCCAGCCTTCGGAATGTCATCCTCACTGTATGTGGCCAAGCATTATCCTGATGGAAGAATACCTTTCATCTTGAAACCAAAGATGAATGTTTTCCTCCCAGTGCTGACTTAAGCCACTCAAGCTGCTCACTGTAGATCTCCTTTGTTATCATTTGGTTTTGGGTTTAAAAGTTCAAAGTGGGCTAAACCTTTCATATTCCACCAAACAGATAACAACGCCTTACATGGGTGAAGACCTTCTTTAGCCCGGGGTGCTGGTGTTTCTCCTTTTCCTACCCACTGTCTTTGGCGCTTGACATTTTTATAGAGAACCCATTTCTCATCACCAGTCACTTTTCAGTCCAAAAATGGTTCATTCATTTGTAAAACATAACAGCAAAGAAGAGTACACATTCACTCACTGCACAAGATTAGACTCAGAAAGTTTGTGAGGAACCCATTGATCCAATTTGCTGAGTTTTCCGATGGCATGTAGGTGTTGATGAATGATTGAATGACTAAATCAAAGCTTTTCTGCTAGTTCCTCAACAGTTATGATGGAATTTTGTTCTACCAAGGTTTGCAGGATGTCCTTGTTGAGCTCTACAGATCGTCCAGGATGAGGCTCATCTTCTAGGCTGTAGTTTCCTGCTCAGAATTTCTAGAACCACCTTTGACCCTGACTTACACTTATTGTCTAATCCCCATGTACTGCATTAGTATCCCTCTCACTTTCCGTTGCATTGTTGCCTTTATTGAACTCATAAAGCAAAATATGTCAAATATGCTCCTTTGTCACTCCCATTATAGCTTTGAGAAAATAACTGTTAAAATCGAACTGCACTCTTCAAAACTTGCACTGGGAATAAGGACAAGGAAAAATCATTACCTGTTTTTATAACAAGTCGATGAAGGCAGTTTATTCCATCCCCCTCTGACTTAGTTCATGCAATTGAAAAAATCGCATTATTTATGGGATGACCCAATATATATATTTATATATATATATATATATGTGTGTGTGTGTGAATATATATATATATATATATATATATATATATATATAAGGAAAAAAGTCAAGGTAGAAAATGCTAAAATAATTTTATCATAAAAACCATTTCAGTACCG
>NC_069005.1:13950384-13958575 GCF_001194135.2 Octopus bimaculoides | reverse complement strand
ATGATGATAAAATTATTTTAGCATTTTCTACCTTGACTTTTTCCCTTATATATATATATATATATATATATATATATATATACATATACTTCACACACATACACGCATATGTAGTTATGTATCTAAATATGTATGCATGTATATATGCATACATACATACACACACACACACACACACACATATACATATGTATAAAGACACATACACACACACACATATATATCTGTATATACACACACATGTAACCAAACAAATGTGAATATGGTAGACAACTACATAAGCTTTCCAATATCATTTTTTTCATTTTTATTTTATTTTATTTATTTTTTTGTTGAACCTTCTACCAAACTACTCACACCTTGTGCAGTAACCATTAAAATGTCATTGAGAAAGCAAAGGCAGAACCATTTTTTTTTTTTCCTTTTTCCTTTTTCCTTCTACATTTGCTTCATCTCCTAAAAGGTCGATGCACGCTTCATTTGGCAGGCATCCACAAACCTCTATTAGTCCTAAGTTACAGTAATTTGAAATATACATACATACATACATATATATATATATATATATATATATATATATATATATATATATATATATATATATGTATATATACGCATACATATATATATATATACACACACACACACACACACGTACATATATATAGGCCCCGATAGAGTATGATTAACATGTCGATAATCTTCAGTGATGTAGTGATGTGTACTCATTAAAAAGTTAAGAAAGAGAAAAAAATTTTTTTGATATTTTTTACTTATACTTTGTTTTTGTTTTTCCTTTTTCCTTCTTTTTTTTTTGTTGCTGTACCCTAATTTCACGCATTAGTTGTCGTTTGATCTCTCATAAGCTATAATTCAATGTGAACTTTTCTAATGGAATTTGGTGATTTGGTATCATTTAAGCCGTGATTGGTGATGAGTACAAAGTAAGCTCCAGATGAGCCACGTCTGGAAATCAATTTCACTTCTCAGCTGAAGTCAATTTACTTAACCTTTTTGATACCAAACCACCTGAGACTCTCTCTGCTTCTATGGTTTCCTGTTTTAAAGTGATTTAAATAATAAATTTTGCCATCAAAATTTCATGTTAATTAATGTTTCAAACACCAGATCAATAACGATAAGGCTATTTTACTAAGTTCTTTGTTATTTAACCCTTTTGTTACCAACCTGGCTGAAACCGGCTCTGGCTCTGAGTACAAATGTCTTGTTTTTATAAGTTTTGAATTAAAATCTTCCACCAAACTTAGTCACAATTTATGTTCCTAATACTAGTTTAATGATAACTAACTTATTTTACTAAATTTTTTGTTATATATAAAGTAATTCAAAGAAACACAGAGCATCTCAAAATAAATACAGTAACGAAATGGTTAAAAAATGTTTGGAAGCAAAAGCAGTATATTTCAACAGAAATATGAAAAATAAGAGTTAATAAAGATGACAAGGTTATTTTGCTCGATTTTTTTTGTAACAATTCATAAGATCCAAATGTGTCTCTAGTTAACCTGTATGACAGGTGATGTAGTATTTTTATTCTCTTGAACACTCTTCATATTGCAGCTTCTGATGGTCTTATCCGTGTCAAGTTGGTATTTGTATTGAACTCACGACTTTTTTCTTTCTTCTGTTGTTTTTAGTGATTTCTTGCTTTTTATTGATCAAAAGTAACATTCACGACTATTTTCAGAGCAACCAAGGCTGATGGAAGTGAGGAAAGAAGTTAGCTTCATACACAAGACCTGATACAAATGCTTTCAACAGACTGGAATCTGATCAAGCCAACTGTGGAAACCCTGTGGTGGTGTCTCACTTGATGGCAAGCTAAAATCTATTGCTCAAGAACAGAAATGATGGACACTTTCCTCTTACCTAATGTCATGAAATTTTATGAGCTACCAAAAGTGCCATTACATGATTGGCTGACCTGCTGCAAATCACAGCCAACTCTTTCTCAAAATCACATCCTTTAAAAAAAAATATCTGAAAACAACATAGTTCCTTGACATATAAAAAGACAAGATGGGTATGGTTGGAATAACTTTGATTGTAATTCTGATCAATCAGGACTAAACCGGAACAAAATTTGAAATAAGAGGAAGAGGCAGATGAGAGGAAGACAAAAAAGAACAACCAAAATTCACTCAAGTCTCTGGTTGACCTGAAGCTCTGGTAGAAGACACTTGTCCACGGTAGTACTCAGAACAATGGGAATGGAACTCAAAACCATGTAATTTCTGAAGAGACTCTTTTAAACATACAGTTATTCCAGTACACCTTATGTTCTGTGTTCAAATCCCAATATGATCAACTTTGCTAGTCGTTCTTCTTGAGTTGATCAAAGAAGTATTAATAATACACTAGAAACGATTAAATTGACTGACTATAAGGGGAATTGGGGGGAAATCAATAACGCATTGGATAGAGTGTCTTGCACATTCATCTCTATACTGCTAAGTTCAAATCCTACTGAGGTCCATGCTTTTAGTTCTTTGGGGTAGGAGTTGATATATAGTCTACCACTCAAGTAATAGGTTGATTCTTCTCTTTCTGGAAGAAATCACTCGATGTCAGACCTGGTGAGGAATGGACTCACCAAATTTAAATGCTTGTTATTTAATTTTTTTTTCTGCAGAAAAAATACATTGTTAAACTTTATTTAAAACTTCATTTTTGTATTTGGCATAATGACTCTCCCTAGACACAACAAAAGCTTATTTAAAAATTTTATTTGCAGTGTAGCTCCCTCTTTTATCTTTTGCTTGTCTGCTAAAGGCAACAAAATTATCAGACAATGGTGTTAGTCTGGATGATGGATGAGGTCTTCAACACAGAAAGCGAACATTTTTTGTGATTGATTTCTATAAAAAGGTGAGAAGGCAAAATACTTTACATAAAATGATTGAATTTCACTAAAAATATTTTCAATCAAAAGACTGAATATTAATTCTTTGATTTTTTAAAACCCTTTTGTTGCCATATTTCTGTTGAAATATGTTGCCTTTGTTTCAATGAATTTTGAAAATAATGAGGAATTTGGTAAGCTAAGTCTGCTATTTTTAAGCTGGTGTTTGGAACATAAATTGATGTGAAATTTTAATGGAAGTTTCTTAATTTAGATCATTATAGAAGATGTTATATGTATCATATGACCTTAGGGAGTCCCAGATGGGTTGGTATCAAAAGGGTTAAACAACTAGATGAAATATGGATTTCCTACTGCTAAACCTCACAAGGCTGTGTGGTTTAAAGGTTTGCTTCCCAACCATATGGTTCCAGGTTCAATCCCACTGCATGACACCATGGGAAAATGCCTTCTGCTGTAGCCTCGGGTTGACCAAAGCCTTGTAAGTGGATTTGGTAGACGGAGACTGAAAGAAGCCTGTTGTGTGTGTGTCTTTGCACCTGCGTTTGTCCCCTACCACTACTTGACAACTGATGTTGGTATGTTCACATCCTTGTAACATAGCAGTTCAGCAAAAGAGACCGATAGAATAACTATCAGGCTTCAGTAAAACATGTTCTGGGGTTGATTCATTTGACTAAAAGTTCTTCAAGGTCGCAGACTAATGACTGAAACAGGTAAAAGAAGTACTGACCCTTTTGTTACCAACCCACCTGAGACTATCCTTGGTTTAATGATTGAAATTTTCTGCTTGAAAATTACCTAAATACAGGAACCTGACCAGCCACTATCCATTTGTATCAGCTGCCTTCAAGGTGTCATGTGTTTTCAAACCTTTTACTGCTGATTTCCTCCACAAAATCGGGATAACTGTGGCCCATCTGAGAAATAAGTCCCAGAAGGTGGGGGTGACTGTTGCAGTGAGTGTCACTGGCTATTTTCTGCAACAACGCCTTTGCACTCGTGTTTGCAAGGTATAATTAATCATGCCATTTAGTCTAGGATGTACAGCCTGTTACCTCTCCACCCACAATCTTCTGCAGCTTAAATCCACTCCCTTTTTTTCCTTTTCTTTGTTTCTTTGGTGAGGTAGTTGTTTTGTATTCTTTTTTCTCAGTAATTTGATCTTTAATACTTGTAATTTTTTCATTCTTTCTGCTCTTCCTGTAAAAATATGTTGCTAAATAAAAATCATTTTTCATGATCGGCAAAATAAACATCAGTCGTTTTTGACTGAGTTGGAATCTCAGTCCAGTATAAAAGCCTCTTATCTCCTTGCCTAGTTGTCTCTTAAATTCATAGTCTTGAGCCAGTGTAAGAAAAGCATTACTATTGATAAGGCTTTAGTAAATAATTCATGTAAAATTCCTTTTTTAGGACATTAAGAAAGAGAAAAAAAAAAGTAACATAAAATATAAATATTCAGACTCTTCTTCCCTCAGTCTTTCTTTTTCTCTCTTGTTGTCTTATGTGGTAAAATAACAACATCAACAATGCCAGCAACAATATGGTTGTGATAATATGGTGCTTTTCGTTTGTTTCTTGATTTTTGTTTTCCATGGTTTCAGTGCAGTTGTTTTATCTGGCCATTGTTAGTGAGGGAAAAATATGGAAGAAGCTAACAAGAGAGTAGGTTTGTTCAAAGGTGGTGTTCACACACAGGCATCAAACAATCTGCCTTTTACTCTGAGAGAGAGGCCTTTTGTTGCCAGCAGAGGTAGGAGCTCTCTGAACTTTGCCCATCCTAACTTGATCACCTAGATAATGGAAGCTATCTGCTACCTCTAGCAGTTGACGGAGTCTATTTTCTGCCCATTTTCAGCATTTATTTTACCTGTGCATCTTCTGCATACAAAAGTTAGTTTCCCTGTTAACCTTCCCCTCATATTGCTGCACTTTTTATGTGTCCAAAGTTTATACTGGGTGCATCTTATGGAGTTTCTACCTACATCTTTTCTACAAATCGATTTGTCTGCCTTCATACTTACTAAGACTTTGGTTTTTGCTAGGTTAACTCTAAGGCCCTTTGATTCTAGACCTTGCTTCCATACCTGGAACTTCTCTAGTTCAGGTAGTGATTCATCTATAAGAGCAAGGTCATCAGCATAGAGGAGCTCCCAGGAGAAGTCTATCTTGAATTCCTCTGTTACTGCCTGGAGGACAAGAGGGGGCTGAGGACTGATCCTTGGTGAACCCCTACTTGTACCCTGAATTCTTCACTGTACTTATTGCCAACCCTCACCTTACTGGTAACACACACACACACACACACACAATGTCAACCTTAATTTTCAGTGCAAAAAATATTGTCAGATGATATTAACATATGGACGTAGCAGTGGGGAACCTACAAAAATTTTGTAGGTTAATCATGTGATCATCCTTTACCACACTTGACAGATTAAATTCAGAGAGCCTTGATTGTTTGGGATTGTCACTAGACATGTTCACTCACCCATATTGTCTTATGACATTAAAGAACTTACAAAAATTTCTAAACCTAATCACATGATCATCCTTGGCCAATCAAATTGTGTCCAAAACAGATACTAATTTGAGCCATGTTCTCTCTATAAAAACAAGAGAATTTTTGCACTCCAGTCAAAAGCAAGACTTGTAGCATAGCTCCATGTGTTTCTATCTCAACTTTTAAAAATCAGAGAAATCTGTGAAACCAGTTAAGTCTTTAAAAAAAAAAACACTAAACAAATCCCTGTGCATTTCCAACTTTATAAATATATATATATATATAAAAGATAAACAAGAGTGAAAAAACTACAGAAGGCTTGTGTTATATGGTTAAAGTATATATTTAAAATATATGCAGAGGTTGGACAAAATACTGGAAACACCTTAAAATTTCAAACAAATTAATTTTAATATGGGTAGCACCGACTTTAGTAGTAATTACAGCTTGAATTCTACGAAGTATGGACTCGTACAAAGTTTGAATTGTTTCCAAAAGAATTTTTGTCCATTCTTCAGCTAAAACAGTCTCCAGTTCTTGTAGTGATGATGGAGGAGGATATTGATTCCTTACTCCAAAAGGATAAGAAGCAAAATTATCCTCATCAACATTTCAAGACAGGACATAAAGAATTGGAATAAATGTCACCAAGGTGTCAATTTGATGCTTCAAGGATTCAGTCTACTATACTGTGTAGTTGACAAAATCAAAAACAAACAATGCACATGCACAAAATAAAAAATATAAAATGGTGTGTGTGTGTGTGTGTGTGTGTGTATACAAAGGTATTTAACTTGTATTAGTATTTCTATCAATATAAATACTTTTAATGTTTAATCAAATTGCAATAACACTGAATTAAAATATTTATACAGATTTTTTCCTTTCCTGAAGTGTGTATATATTTTTTTTGGCGGACTCTGTGTATGTATATATTTATATATATATATAATGGGCTTCTTTCAGTTTTCATCTATCAAATCAACTCACAAATCTTTGGTCAACCCAGGGCTATAGTAGCAATCACTTACCCAAGATGCCACACAGTGGGACTGAACCCACGACCATGTAGCTGAAAAGCAAGCTTCTTACCAAACAATCACACCGACACCTATATATGATTTTACTTATGAAAACACCTCAAATGACGTGAAAAAATTATTTTTATATTTTGTGTGTGTGTGTGAACATCTGGTACTTTTATTCTGTGGGAAAGTGAGTAATCATTAGGATTTGGATTTGTCTCGATTATCTTGCAGTTGAAGTTATTGCAAAACCATGGGAAGAGTTGTAAAAAAAAAAAAGCAAAAAAAAACCCCCAAACAATTCTCGTTATAATTCTATTTGATATTGTCTTGTAAATACATATACCACAAATTACTCGATTTGTTGGAAAGTACTGGAGATTTTGATAACAAAGTCTGCCTTTCATGTCAGCTGTCACCAATATAATCCGAATCAAACAATATAGAAAAAAAAAATATTTTCGCTTCAGCTGTCTGTTTCAATGAAGAGGAAGAGTGTGTCGTGTCCTTTATCAAATCCTCATTGCTACAAGTTGTCTTCTAAGACACATCACATTTTTATTATGCATAGAATATATTTTTTCTCTCTCTCTGCCAACCATCCCATTCCCCTCCCTCTCTTTTCTCACTCTAACTCCCTCCCTTCCCCCTCTCTACTTTTGCATTTTCTTTCTTTCTCTCAGTTTAATGTCTTTTCTGAGCCATTCCTCTCTCTGTATAATATTCTAATTCTGGGATTTTTTTTTCTTTTAGGTTCTGCTGTCCTTCTATTGGTTTCAACCATTGAACTATGCCATGCTGGAGCAAAGTTCCTTCAAGGATTTTACTTGATAATATAAGGCAACATCTGTACTTATTCAATGTGGTGCTTATTTTGTTTTCATTTATTGAAAGGCTAAGTTACATTTTGATGCAAATGTATGGAACTTGATATACACACACATACACATACACAAACATGCATATCTACAAAGATATTCATACACATGCATACATATATGTGTGTGTGTAGAGCATCCAGCCTTAGAAACCATGTCAAAGAAGGCACTGGAGCTTGGTGCAGTCCTCTGGTTTGCTGACTCCTGGATGCCAAACATGATGATGATGATATATATATATATGCATACACGAACTTAACATGCATAACTTAATATGCGTATTTGAATATACATATACACTCACACATACATATATACATACATGCCTATATCTCTCACACACATATACACATATATATGCATATCTAACTATCTCCCTGTCTGTCTAGCCATCCATCCATTCATATAAATATATATATTGTCATTGAATGTTCAAAATGAGGAGTAGATAGACAGCCGACAACTGATGAAGGGTCGTTCTCCGTGTTTACTTGTCCTGTTTTCCATTTTTTTCTCTCGTTGTTTGTGTATTTAACTCATTTGTTTTCATACTTCATGATGTTTACACAGTTGGTGACGTCCTGCACCCATATATGCATATATATATATATATATATATTTTTCATTTTCATTTTTACATTTTATCTAGTTTCAGCTCATGAGGTGTGGCCATGCTGGGGCACCGCCATTTGGTGTTGCTACACAATTTTACTTCACAAATTTTACTTCAGGAATTGACATTTGGTGCATGAGAGAGTTTGATGCAGCTGTCCTCATCTGCACCTACTGCCACGAAGTTGGTTCATCTGGGACATATATTTGTATATATATATATATATATATATATGTATTGATTGTTGAAGGTGTGAAATTGCATTTGATCCTCTGGTTGATAATT
>NC_069005.1:13941973-13949736 GCF_001194135.2 Octopus bimaculoides | reverse complement strand
ATATATATATGGATGGATGGATGAATGCATGTATAAGCAGTAATGTTTATGTTTACCATCAAGCCACCATGTATTAACTTTTTGAATTAATTATTTTGATAACCTATTTAAACCTGAATCAGCTTTTGCATTTGAGGTTCTTGATTGCCCCTCATAATTTATCAAGAGTAAAAATTAATATCATAGGTGAAGTCACAGTCTCATTTTCTGGTACTAGCATACACACAAATGACGGCGGTCCATTATGCAGTTTCCGTCATTGAAATTCCACTCACAAGGCACTAGTCAATCCATAATTAAATTTCCTTAATTTCTTTTTTTCCAAATGAAGTGTGTTCCAAATTGATAAATCTTAAATTTTTTCCAAAAACAGAGCTGTGGTTATAGTGATTATGATGGAAGTGGAGGTGGAAAAGAGTGTGAGTGTGTTGAGACTATAACATTGAAATTTAAACTGGAAATGAATTTCACTGAAAGAAAATGGAATATTTTTTCTTATTGATTGAAAATCAACTTCCAGTTTCTTTTTAAAGTTAAATTTGCCATTGATTTTTAAAATATATATATCATTGCAGGCATAACTGTGAAGAAGCCACATAAGAAACTTGCTTCCAAGCCGTATGGTTCTGTGTTCAGTCTCACTGCATGGGCAAGTGTTTTCTACTATATCCTCAGGCTGACCAAAGCCTTGTGAGTGGACATGGTACATGGAAACTGAAAGAAGCCCATTGTATACATATGTATATATCTGTGTGTGTGTATGTATTTTGTGTTTGTCCCCCATCACTGCTTGACAACTGGGGTTGGTGTGTTCATGTCCCTGTATGACACCTTTAACAAGACACCTTCAGGGCTGACAAATGAATTTGATAGACAAAACTGTGCAGAAGCCATGTTGTGTATATAAATTGGGTTGGTCAGGAGTTTAAGATGCTTTGATAATAAGTCTGCTCCATCAAGAGCTGAATAAACAATATCAATAGTAGCCATAGTTATAATAGTAAAAAATGTGTTTATTGTTTCTCTTTTGTCACAAGACTGTCAACGAAAACTTCTTGCTGATATGAAATCCTGAATGGATGTTGGATCCATGATAAGCCACATATTATTAAGTCGCGGACCTTCTTACCAATACGGAAATTATTGTATACTATGCAATGATGACAGCAACTCATGCCATGAACAGCTTGGAACACATTGTTAACCTCTTCAAATGTTAGTCGGTTTCGCTGAAATTTCCATGCTGGTTCCAGTATATGTAGCTGTGAACAGTCTTTATCACTGAAAATAAAATATTAAGAATAGTTTTTTAGAAAATGAGTGATGATAAAAAAAGAAAAGCAAAAAAAATAAACATGTCAGTTAAAGAAGAACCATGAATGACCATGGGATTGCTCCTAGAAAGTCCCCCCCCCAAAGCACAATTCTGGGCAAGATTGTTTATGGAAGACCAGCAGTCGCTCGTGCATACCAGCCTCCCCTCTCCATACCACCAATGTTATCCAAGAGAATGGCAAAGGCCAATACAGTTTGGCACCAGTGATATTGCAACACATTTCTACAGCTGAGTGAACTGGAGCAATGTGAAATAAAGTGTCTTGCTCAAGAACACAACACACAGCCCAGTCCAAGAATCAAACACACTACCTCATGATTGTGAGCCCGATGCTCAAACCACTGAGCCATGTGCCTTCACAAACAAAGTATATGATATATAACACACACACACACACATTCTTAAACAAGAATATTATTGATTTCAAATTTGTGTACAGAGCCAGAAATCTTGGGGGACTGGGTAAGTCAATTACATTGACCACAGTGATCAACTGGTACTTATCTCTTATTTTATTGACCCTGAAAGGATGAAAGGCAAAGTCGACCTCAGCAGAATTTGAACTCAGAATGTAAAGAGGGACGAAATGCTGCTAAGTGTTTTGCCTGGCTTGCTAATGATTCTGCCAGCTCACTGCCTTAACTCATTGGTGCTGAAATTTTTCTAATGAATGAAATTGCCTGGAGATTCACAGATACTATTATTTTGACCTAAATAACAACTGAAAAAAATTTCATTGAAATCCGTTTGATATTTCCTGAAATAATCACTGTCAGTTATAATGGACATTAAGCACTGTGCATATGAATCTTTAATAAGCTTGTTAACTTTGCAATCTACTTATTTAGAGGCTAATAAAAAGTATTATATCTGACCATAACTTTATTATGTAAATAATTCCTGTTCACATAAATAAGATATCAATGAAAACTGAAAATTTATTTAGTAAAATATATCCTTTTGAAATGAAACTATTCAGCTTTACCGAACATGATACTTCTTGAAACATTTGGGATGAACCCCTACATCACATTTTTCACATATGAAATGATTTACCCCGGAGTGCTCTTTGCATCTCCTTTCGTTTGGAATATATTCAATCCAATGCTCAACACCATCATATCTTGCATTGTCTTTCAAATGAGCAGATGTGAATTTTCTTTGAAACTTTGGAGTGCCATATGTTTTCAATAGAGTTAGAGAAATGTTTTCGACGAAATTGTATAATGTAATTTTGTGCCCTGCTCTATTCATCAAGATGCATGCATTTTGGGTTGCCACAGATACAAAATATGAAAAAATAGGCCACCACTATTTATTTTGCTACATTCGAATCCTATAGAAACCGATGTTATGATCCAGAAGGTCAACAAATCCCATATATTTGTTGTAGTTTTGGATGTTTTCAGGCTGTGGAATTGGAACATATTTCTTTTGAGGCCTATCATAGCGCTCAACAGTGGACATTTCATAGGTTTCAAAGTTTGATAGCAGAACAACATTGTTATTATCTTTTCATTTCACAGTGGCTATATTTGATGTAGACTTGAAGTCAACTGTTCCTCTGAGGCATGCTTTCATTTCAGTTTTCGTTTTGAAAGGATATCTAGCCATCCTATTTTCTCTGCAGGTTCCTGTCACATGTATTCCTTTCTCAAAAAGTTTCTCCATCAATTGAATATTTGTAAAATAATTATCAAAAATGTTTTTAAACCTTTATTGTCTGGTACTCCTACAGCATCAATGAGATCAAGGACAATGTTCCCACCTAGGCCAAATGCATTTTTGATTTTATTGGGACCGTCTTTCTTGTCAAGCATGCATATATCCATGCTGAGAACAAAGGGCCCTTTTATAACTCATTTGGCATAGTGCTTACCATAATATGGAATCATACTTTCGCCAACAGAGAGATGTTCTCCCAAGCCACAATGTTCCTTGAATTTTTTTTGTAAGCGGTCAAGTAGAGGTCGGAGTTTGAATGCACGATCGTCTCCTGAAGCATTGGCACTAAATGGATATTTCTTAATATAGTCTTAAATCTGTCTCACCTCATGCTATTTTGTAAAATTTTTGGAACATTGTCTTCAGATGACCAATACCTTCTTTTATTAGGGAGTGGACAGTGAGCTGAGAGAAGTAATCCATACAGCTCCAATTTGCAGACATTCAGAACTTTATCTTTTTGAACAGCATATCGGTTTGTTTATTCTACAATGTCATCCAGTAATTCATTTGTGAAGAACAAACTAAAGAAATCTACTGAATTTGAACAAGATTTTGCTTCCTCAGATATATCTACAGGCTCACATGAAGTTGAAACACAATTCACCGCTTTGTTTTCTTCCAATTTCTTGTTTTATTGAATTTAATTTGTTTTAGATTTCCTGCAACTTCTTCAATTTCTTCAGGTATATCCTGTTGACAAGAAATTTGTGTGTCAGTTTCCAAAAGCCCTCTTTTCAGTTGAACTGAGGAACCTACAGCCTCATCATCTGAAGTATCACTATCGCTGTCAGAGAGTTCTATATTGTGAGGGAGACCCATGTGAACGTTCCCGCCATTGCTCAGCTGTTCCAATAATGCCAGGGCTTCTACTGTTGTAAGACTGAAAGAAAAACTTACAATGATATAGAGATATGAAGGTATAAAATTTATTGTAAATGAAAACCAGAGATTATTTCATATATATCATATTGGCTATTTATAACATGAATCTATATCAACACACATAAAATATCAGGTGTGCTGTGGATGTCCGTTATAACAGACAGGGGTTCTATTTTATTTTGTTGACGACATAAATCTCAAATGATAACAAATAATATTAGTCATCTCACCTATGATCATAAAAAACCACATAGAAACCACAATAATGCCTACAGAATTAAATAATTGGAAATAATTGGCTTACCATTTACTGAATGCCATGCTTGTACTCACCATGTTGCACAACTGTGGTTGTTACAAGTTATGGTGCAAGACTGCATGCACATTAAGAAAAGGTTTCATTCTTTGATACAGATCATACACAAATCACAATTTGTAGCAAGTATTTGTTTTATACCCTTATAAATTAAGTGTCAGTTTAAACAGACAATTGGTAAGAATGGGTTAAAACAAGAATTTTATTGACAGAGACCTTGAAGTTTAGCTAGTTAACCCTTTTGAGACACATGGTGTTTTGGTACGTGTAGCCAAAGGGACCAAAATTTTTTTTTGAGATTGAAATTGATGGGTCTATGTAGAAAACAAAGGATAAAGTGCCTAAAACTACTTTATTAGTATGTAAAACTATATATACTATGAAAGCTTATAAACAATACAATAAGAAAATCTAAAACAACACAATACATGGAAATAAATAATATAATAAACCAGCCATTCACAACATTTGCTTCATCAGGCTGATCAATCTGCCCAGATGCCCCAAAAGACTTAAGCCATTGTTGGACTATGGTGCATTTAAGTTAATCTTGGCTATATATTGTCTCTATTGAGTCAAAATCTTCCTTGGGTATGTAGGTTTGAGTGGAGTGGTAATTAGGTTTTAGGATAAGTAAAGGCCACTTTCTTCTATCATAGTTCAACATTTCTCATGGCACCAGCAGACAAAATGGAAAAGGCGTTGTGAAGGAGATATGCTGGAACAGCTACTCTGACTCACTTGCAGATAGTAATCTCTGCCCCTGTAGTGGTGAGTAGAGATATAGTCTGGGGACCAAGGACAACAGAGGTCTCAATTGTCCACAGGCTTGACCATAAGCCTATTGGAGAGTGACTGATACATTGACAGTTTGTCTTTTTCAACATGACGAGCAGCAGAGCCTGGGCCCTTAGCTGACAACACCAAGTTGCCGCTGGAGAAGGTGTCACAGCATGTCACATCCCAGATGGGGAAGTGGGAGGGGGGGCTTACCACCTTGGAACGGGAAAAACTGTCATACCGTCTGGCCTTTTACCATTCCTTTAGTCTAGCTCCACTGGCTCAAGCTAGGAAAGGAGGCTTGTGACATCAAGGCCATGCTTTATGATCTTGTTAAGGGCAGTATGGCATGGAAGGTGGCCAGCACTATGATGGGAGGACAATGGGTGGAGGCCAACAGAATTTGTTGTGGATCTACAGCGACATTCATGAGGCTCACAGATCTGGAGATGAAGCCACAGGGAAATGTCAATGCTCAAGTAGTCATTATCAAGTTGAGTACCAGTTGCAAGTGAATGTTGACCTGCCCTGCCTTCACAGCCAGAGGTGTGCCATCATTTTAAATCTACAACACTATGAGGAAGTGCATTGTGACCAGTGGGATATAACACTATGCCATACTGTGACATATCATCATCATCATCATTCGCCATCCATTTTAAATGGACACAATATTGGATGTTGGTTATGTACCACTGGTTGTGTGAGAAAGAGAGAATTATTTTTACAGATGGCCAATCTCAAGATGCTGAACCTTATGAAGGAGATGACAGAGGACTGAGATAGGTTGTACTTGAGATTGCTGTTCTTGAGAGTCTCGCCCACCACAGCAGAATCGAGATCCTAAGACCAAGGTGCCATGTAAAAACATTAGTGTGAGTGATGGTGCCACATAAAAAGCACTCAGAACACTCTGTAAAGTGGTTGGTATTAGGAAAGGCATCCAGCTGTAGAAACCAAGCCAAAACAGACCAAGGAACAAAGTGCAGCCCCTGGCCTTGCCAGTTCCTGTCAAGCCATTCAACCCATGCCAGCATGGAAAATAGTCATTAAATGTTATTGTTGATGATGATGATGATGATGATGATGATGATGATGTTGAGGATGGTGATGATGATAACCTGAAAATAAGCTACAGTTGCATCCTGAGCATAAAAATATATTACATGCACTTTATTAATAAGACTCTATCATGCTCTGACTGGAAACACAAATGCATGGTCCTCTATGACTACTGACTACACCTTCTGGATATCAGAAGTGAATGGATTGATATACCTCAACTAGAAACTGAACTAACAACATAGACTCACCTATCCAGAGCTTATTGATTATCTAATGCACCTGCACCATAGTACTGGAGATAACATGATTTTTTCACTTTATTATTTTTTCTTTTTTTCTTTCACACCATGTAGATCGTATTTTGCACTTGAAAAGAACAAAATCCTTTAAAAATCACAAAATTCCAAATACACACTCTCATCAGCACCCACCCACCCATTCACTCCAATTTCTTGAATAGGGTATTCCCAGTTGAATATGTTACTTCTTGAAAGTTTCGACTGTATTACAAAAGCGATCCACTTCAATATCAACTAAAAAGAATTCTCTTTAGCATCTCATGTTTCCTTTTATTTTCTGGTCTCTTCTGTTCTCTCTGTTTATCATTAAAATCTATCAAACATCTTTACTTTTATGACGAGCAATTTTCACACCGTAGTCCTTAGTTTCTGTAAATATTTCACAAGCCTCAGTTGTTTCGTTGGAAAAGGAAAACAAAAACACTTGAAAGGCGTATATATTTTTTGTCTTGGATCAGAGCAAATTGCATTTTTGTTTGTTTCCTGTTAGTGATACATAAAAAAAGGGAGTTTGATGGCTTTCCCTTATTTAACTGAAAAGAAGACTTCTAATCATTAATTAATTAAAAAAAAGAAAAAAAAAATGATTGGAGATGATACTCATTAAACTAATCTTCTACAGTTAAAGTATTTGTATATTGTTCTCCATAAGAATTGGGGAGCACACATATTCAACAGCAGGAAAATATCTTGTGATATTTACTACTGTACCTTTATATTCTGAGTTCAAATCCAGCCAAAGTCACCTTTGCTTTTTATCCTTCAGGCAGTAGGTGGAGGGGATTAGTCAATTCCATTGACCCCAGTGCTAAACTGGTACTTATTTTATCAACCCCAAAAAGATGAAATGCAAAGTCAACCTTGGTGGAATTGTAACTCAGAATGCGAAGAGCTGAAAGAAATGTTACTAAGCAGTTTGTCTGACATACTGATTCTGCCAACTTGCTACCTTAATAATTATTTCAAATTTTTGCCACAAGGGCAGCTTGGGGGAGGTGGGAGATGAGTCAATTACATCAACCCCAGTGTTCAACTAGTACTTGTTTTATCAACTCTGAAAGGATGAAAGGCAAAGTCAACCTCAGCATTTTGTCCGGCGCACTAACATTTCAGTCGGTTCGCCACCATAACTTGCTGCCTGAATAATAATAACAATCCTTTCTACCAAAGGCACAAGGCTTGGAATTTTGGTAGAGGGGACAAGTTGATTACATTGACTCCAGTGCTTAACTGGTACTTATTTCATTGACCCCGAAAGGATGAAAGGCAAAGTTGACCTCAGCTGAATTTGAACCCAGAATGTAGAGATGGTCTGAATATTGCTAATCATTTTAATTAGCATGCTAATGATTCTGCT
>NC_069005.1:13935893-13941669 GCF_001194135.2 Octopus bimaculoides | reverse complement strand
TATTATTATTATTATTATTATTATTATTATTATTATTATTATTATTATTATTATTAATAATAATAATAATAATAATAATAATAATAATAATAATCCTTTCTACTATAGACACAAGGCCTGAAATTTTTGGGGAAGGGAACTAGTTGATTACATTGACCCCAGCGCACAACTGGTACTTATTTCATCAACCCCAAAAGGATAAAAGGCAAAGTTGACCTTGGTGGAATTTGAATAATAATAATAATAATAATCCCTTCTATTATAGGCACAAGGCCTGAAATTTTTGCGAAGGGGGCTAGTTGATTACATTGACCCCAGTGTTCCACTGGCACTTAATTTATCAACCCTGAAAGGATGAAAAGCAAAGTTGACCTTGGCAGAATTTGAACTCAGAATGTAGCAATGGGCAAAATACTCCTACGCATTTCATCCAGTGTGCTAATGACTCTGCCAGCTCACCACCTTAATGATAATAATTATAATAATAGCATCAAAGACAACATATGAGGGTTTAGCTTTTGCTGAACGACCTGCACAAATGATTTGCTTGTATGTGCTGTACATCAGCTCACTCCCTGCATCAAATCAATGTTGCTTGAACAGGTGCACAGCATACCATGCATCAGGTGTCGAAATGATTGCAGAGCAATGTGAGATGAAGTGTTTTGCTCAAGGACACAATGCACCACCTGATCTAGGAACTGAAACCATGCATCCTCGAATAATAATAATAATAATAATAATAGATAGATAGATAGATAGATAGATCGATAGAGAGGTGAGTTCTTAACTTTTGTATACGATTGCCACAATCCATCACTAAGGTAAACATAGCTGACGTAATCCATCACCAAGGCCAACTTAATGACAAAAAGCGCGACTCGAAAGTAACTTATTTATTGGTGCTTTGAACAATATTTCAGCATCAATATTTAGACTGACATTATTTTATTTTGAACCTGTGGAAGGCACGCGAGATGCCGAAATATTGTTCAAAGCACCAATAAATAAGTTACTTTCGAGTTGCGCTTTTTGTCATTAAGTTGGCCTTAATAATAATAATAATAATAATAATAATAATAAACCTTAAAAAATAATGATAAAAATGTTGAAATGACAGAAATGATACAGCACCTAAGAGTATTTGAGTTGCCTCCCATCATATCCTGTGTTCAAAGAAACACCACAACTGTCTTTTTACATCAATAAAACAAGTGACAATCGTAATAGACTATTCCTATCTACAACAAAAGTCCTGGCTTTGTACCAATCTAAGAAATCCTTGTTACTAGCATTGTCACATCATCAAAAGAGTTGAGTCTTTAGATTTGGTAGCACCGCATTCCTGGCAATAACATCTGCTTATTTCCCCTCAGGTCATTCTTGGTTTTAGCATATTTCTGTGCATAAAAATTAACCAAAAGATTGCAGTATTACTAAGTTAGAACAAAGTTGATTTGTTCTTTAGCTGGAATGTGTAGAAGACATAGAAGACATCAGAGATGTAAACCGCTTCAAGCAAACACAGTGTGTGGATATTAAGTAGGTTTTCTGTAAGGTGGTTTCAGTGTTGTTATGTGAGAAACTGGTTGTATCTTAATCATGAACTGGGTGTGTTGTTTTAACCATTTACTAATTTTAACATCAGGTTATGTATGGCAAGCCGAGTGTGAACTGGTTTTTCATTCTATGCAATTATCTGAAGCCATTTTATAGATGACAGTGGATCGATTGCAGAATTATTAGAGCTTCATGTGCTGTCCAAACACGTTGCATTTATTTGTGTATGGTTAAAATCATTGAGGAAAGAAATTTCAAATTGGAATGAAGTAGATTACTTTCAGCTATGCTCTTATTTTACATTAGACACATTTATACCAAAGTGGAGCTGAACAGTGACAAAGAACAAAAGAAGTTTTATTTAAGCTTATCCTTTGGAACAGCTAGAGATATTCAAGTTGCAAAGGCTCTTTAAAAGACTTTTACCTTTGTGAAGTATATCTATGGCAAATCAGCCTCATTTGGCCTCAGACACTTCCATTTATATTCATCCGAGTGTTTTAAATTCGGTAACCTAAGCTTGTGAAACACCTGCCAATTATGGAGTCTCTCCTTTCAGTTAAAATATGTTGTTGTTGCTATTGTTGTTTAATCACAGTTCAGCCTTGATTGAGCTGACATGATCAAAGGTATTCAGCTGTGACTATGCTGTCTTAAATTTTGTCACGACACAGTGTATCCATATCTTTATTTTTTGAGAGAATACATTATCTACTGTGCCCTTTTTTTCTCAAATGGTACATCGTGATATCAACCCTTTTCTTGTCCTATGCATCACATATGACATATGGGTAATATATTGTTACGAAGGAGGATAAATATAATTTTAAATGGTACCACTTGAAATCAAAATACTGTTCTCTAGTTCTACAAAAGAAAACTGATAATGGATCAATAATTAATTCTAATGAGAAATAATGTTCATTGATCATGTGACTGATCTAAAGCACGCTGCACATTTTCTTTTCATGTGCTTTTTTACTGTGAGGTGGGCTACATAAACTAGAGAGTGAATTCATGGGGAGTTGGCAATGTGAACAGTTGGTGTCAAGTCAGGTGACCAGGTGACTACAGTCAGGTGACTACAGTCAGGTGACTACAGTCAGTGTGAAGTTAGTAACAAAGACGGTCAGAGAAAAGATGCAACATGACAAGTTGAAGTGAAGAACCAGGTCACGCAAGACATCCAACCAGATACGATTACTTCTTCCACTCTAAGCAAGATGGCTTGCTGGGCAGGGCTGTGGTTCCCCAGCTGCCGATTTGACAGTTGGAGCTGTGTTGATATCAGGAGGCTGCATTTTGCAACAATATGATACATATTCTCAATTTTTTCAACCAATAGGGTAACCTGGGGCTTATGAAAGGAAAGCTTTATATTTCTCAGAACATATGAAACAAGGGCAAACTAAAAGTTTGAAAACAAGCAATGATGTTTTGGACAAAGTTATAGTAATGCTTTGGACAGACTAAGGATTAAGGAGATTTGGTTAAAAGGCCATTTGACTTACTTCCAGCAGATCAGACAGCCAAGTAGAAGCCTTCTCAGAGATCAGTATCATTCTGTGGGATCTGTTTAAAGCAATGTTTCTCAACCATTTGTTGTAGCTATGAAACCAATTGGATTCTTCATGATGACAATACACCCTGTGCTCTCCTTACTCATGAGTTTCTTGCCAAAAAAAACTTGGTATTGCTTCTGTACCCACCCTATTTGCCTTGTTTAGCACCTGTGGACTTCCATCTCTTCCCCATGATGAGAATGCAGCTCAAAGGTCACTGTTTTAACACTAATGTCGATATCCAGAGCAAATTGCAGAAAGTCCTTGACTCACTTACAGAAAACGACTTCCAGGCTGGATTCCAAAAGTGACAGGAATGTTGGGACCAGTGTATTGCTGTGCAAGGTGACTATTTCAAAGGAGATGATGTTAAAACTTAGGTAAATGAGTTATTTTTTATTAAACATAATTAGTCTGGGAACCTTTTATACCACCTTGTATTTTACTTGTATGGACCTTCCTAGCCACTTGATGTGTATAGTTTTATAATTAAATATTATTAGGAATAGTATAAAAAATTGTTAAAATATTTTATGTATTGTAGAAGTTTAAGGAATTTGTTGTACATAAATTTTTACAACAAAATCTTGCAAGGACCATGCAGACCCTAGTTGTGAACCACCAATTTAAAGTTTAGTAAACTGAAACATTGAAATGGTAAAAATGTTTCGAATACAGACAGCACATTAATGCCTCTAAAGCTGGCTGTCCACCATGATTGACTAAGACTCTACAAGCCCCTAGAAGAAGAAAAATCTCATAAGTATAATGTAGCTGCAAAGAATTACAACACAAGACTATTTGTTAGTGGAATATAAAAGTTTTGCTATAGATATAAATTCTTATTCCACCAAGAAATAAATATCATTGCAAGAAAATAGTAGAAAAGAATCACCATATCACTGAAATTCAGTTTCCAGCCTTCTCTGTCATAAGTGCAAGAATGAAATTTGCTCAGCTGGATGCAAATCCAGGTACAGCAGATGTTCTTTCTCGTTTTAACAAACATTTCACCATTGACTGCAATGTTTCCAGAGACACAGTCTCTGTTGATAAACTTAAAAGGGCCCATACAGATGTTCATACCTGGCAGCCTCATACATCCCCTACACACATCACTCCACACACATCTCCCCCCACTTCCACCAACACATGGAACGATAACTCACAGTAGTTGTCGTGTCCATTAGCCCAAGAGACTTTGCAAAACTGTGTGTATATATATACGTGACAACGTGTGTGTTGTTGGCGATTTTCTTTCTCCGTCTTCCCTTCTTTGGACGTCTTCTATATTCCTGATGTAGAGCTCCGCTCGAAACATGAAATCCTCTTTCTTTTCTTTCCTTTCCTGAGCGCCCAATAACACTGTACTTATTCCATGTCCTCGCGTTGTTGTTTTCTCGTATTTTTTTTTGCTTGTTCATGTTTGGATTGAATATATATATATATATATATATGAACTTGCACTAAGTGCCTGTCATTTTCTCAATCTTATATACTTGATTTTTATATACTTTTCTTGCATTTGTAATATTGCTTATCTTTGTAATATTGCTTATCTTTGTAATATTGCTCATGTTTTACCCTTATTTGAACATTTCACTCTGCATTTTTTTCCCTTTTTTTTTCTTGCTGCATTACTGTTGCTTGTATCAAACTTGTAGTCTGAGAAGGGGATACTGTAGTATGTCAGGAAAGCTATTTTCTACACACGATGGAAAGAGGATCAGAGGAATTGTAAACCAAATCCCTTTTTTCACTATCTTCATTTCTCCCTTGTTTTTTTTTCCATCTTAACGCAGTATGACTGAATCTTTGATGATATTCATTTCTTGCTAATCACTATTAACACTAATGAGCTTTGTACATTCAAACAAATTGATGCAGTTTTAATATTATAGACTGTTATAAACATTTAAACTTGTCAACATTGAAATTTTTAAACATGTTTTTCTAATTCATAATTCTAACTGCAAATCCATTTCCAAGTAAGTTTATCTTAATCTTCTTGATGCAACTCTACTCTATACTGTTCTCTCCCCTTATCTTTTTCTGTCTCATCCTTCCTCTAATTCCCTTTTTCTCCTCCTCTCCATTTTCTATCTGTCTCTGTCTCTCTCCCTTTTCTCTTTTACTCTCTCTCATTGCTCACACGTGACCATCGTGTATCTTTCTTTTCTTCATGTGATCATCTTTCTTTTCTTTCAGGGCTCTCCTACAGGTTGGATGTATCCTATCTATCTTTCTCGTCTATCTTTTCTCTTGCCAAAGAAAATATTTCTCCAGTGTTTGCTATTTTACCTTCGTCTGGTCTAACAACCCGCCATATTTGTTTTCGTTTGGTTTCCTTATATGTTTCCACTGTCCTTCTTTTGTTACCATCTTTGACTCTCCATAAATCCCAAATTTTAATTTTGGCTTTTGTGGGAGCAACTGCCTTCAAAAACTCATATTATCATTCAATGTTTGAAATGAGGAGTAGATAGACAGCCAACAACTGATGAAGGGTTGTTCTTTGTGTTACTTGTCTTGTTTTCCATTTGTTTCTCTCGTTGTTTGCATACTCAACTCATTTGTTCTCGTATTTCATGTTGTTTACTATATATATGTATATATATATATATATATATATGCATATACATACTACACACACA
>NC_069005.1:13932029-13935527 GCF_001194135.2 Octopus bimaculoides | reverse complement strand
AGGCTAAGTCGACTTCAGTGGAATTTGAACTTAGAACGTAGAGGCAGACCAAATAACAATACTTCAACACATTTGTTTCTTTATTGCCCACAGCGGGCTAAACATAGGGGGGGGGGGAGTGCAAACAAGGAATTAACTCGATTACATCAACTCCAGTGCGTAACTGGTACTTATTTAATCGACCCCGAAAGGATGAAAGGCTAAGTCGACTTCAGTGGAATTTGAACTTAGAACGTAGAGGCAGACCAAATAACAATACTTCAACACATTGTTGGCGTTTGGCCTCCTCAACAGGCAGGGTATGATTTGTTTTTAAAATGTTATCAGATACACTAAGAGGTTTAATTATTTCAGTTTTCGTGTTTATTAATTTTTTCAGTTTTCCTGTTTATTAATCTTTTCAGTTTTGTGCGATTTGTTATAAAAATATTATCAGATCCAATACGAGGTTTCATCGTTTCAAATATTTTTTTTCGTTTTATTAAGGGTTAAACAATTTTTTTTAGTTGAGGGAGATAACCAAAAGTACCGCTATTTCTCATAAAACGTGGGGAGATAACCCAATATTTTAATGGGGGCGAGATAACCAAAAAGTACCCCCGTTTATATATATACACACACACGATAGATGGACGGATGGAGATAGATAGAATCTATATTTCTACATACTTTACAAGTCTTATATTGCGATACACTTACATACACAATGTCAATTTGTGTCTGATATCCCAGCAAATTTGTACTCACAAACTAGTTGGTTTATCTATCCCACTTAAACATTTCATCTCTAATAGCGATGCAATTCAAACGAAATGACTACAACCGGGAATTGAAGTTAGAACACATTATCTATTTCTTTCGTAGACAAACGTGTGATGGTTAAGCAGTGAGAAGAGAAGAGGGAGAGATGGGAAGCCATGTTGTTCATGACCTTGTCTAGTCTTCAACATTAACTATGTGAACGAAGCAACAAGACATACTTGCGATTTTACTTTTCACACAATCATTTCGCCTTTATTAACGATGCCATGGAAACCAAATGACTACAACCGGGAATTGAAACTAGATATAATTATCCATTGCTTGCATAGGCAGATGGTCGTATAATTTTAGAGTTAATGAGAAAGAAAGATTGAGGAGCTGGGTGAAACGCTTTAGCGATATGTATAAAGCCACGGCGTTCAGTACAATTTTCTTTTCTTCATAGTCAGTTCCATTTTAAGGTATGCGTACAGTGGGCAGTTACCCAGGGTTCTTGCAGGCCGAGCAGCCCAATTGTGATCTGTCTCTCTGGTGCCTAACGGTCAATAATGAATGCTATAGCTCCTCGTACGTTGATTTCTTCAGGGGCTTATGATGCCGCCGAGACGGCTCTTATTGTAAAAAAGTTTTCTAAATGTTCTCAACAGTTTAAGCAGATAATACGAAGTTGTTATATTTTGTTCATGGAGATAGCGAATAAAAAATATATATAGATATAAATTAAAGAAAAATTGCAAACTTTGCAATTTAGTACGGAGACTATTTCAGCAATTTTTTCCCCCTTTTATTTAATTATTTAATCAATGGCTGTAATGTATCATTGTATGTTAGGAAGGACGATGGCTACAAATGGGAATCGAAACCGTGCGTGGAATAATTATTGAAGGGAATTGAAAACTTTCCTGAAAAATAAATAGAAAAAGTGTTTGTAGATTGCTCAAATGACTGACTATCTGCCAAGTAGCACTAACAACTTGATTACTCAAGCAATCTAATGAAGAAGGGAAAAAAATGGAGGAAGAAAACACAGTAATAGTGATAAAATTCTGGAAAGATTGCTTGTCACGAACACAAATTCTGAAAGACTGCATGTTATAGTTGTTATGCAAACAAACCAATATCAATCAATCATGAAAATAATAATCAATGTCACCTTCTCTCCCCACCAATCACATCAATAAATAAAAACAAAAATGCCAAAGCAGTAGAATGCGCATGCGTGTTCAAGTACTTTTCTGAGAATTCTGTTTCTATTCGTATTGGAATGGGTCGCTTCTTACGTCTCTGCATTTATTATGCCTTAACGATAATCTCTTGGAAAATACAAAGTGGATATATGTTTGTATAGATGGATGGCTGGATAATAGTATTTAAGCATTTACTTGCTATGTATTATTCCAGAGACTAGTCGGGGAACTGAACAATGAGAACGTACATGCAGGCAATTCAGTGTTCACAGTCAGTCCATTCAACTGGTGACAGTGTAGATTAGATATCTGTGTCATGGTACTGGGAACCTACTGAAATAATAATTAAATCCACATCCATTCAGTTCGTTGGACGGCTTGATTTTTGTTCAATATTTCGCTGCTTGGCACTCCATAACACTTGGCTTGTTTTTGACTGTGATAACGACATAACCATTTTGTTTCCGTCACTATATATATATATATATATATATATATATATATATATATATAATTTGTTTACGGGAAACGTTTTGAATAGACAAAGCTCCTATTCCATTATGCCAGCCACAGTCTAATGATGCTAACTGGTGAATCAGTTTTTTGGGGTTGCATCAAGCTGTACTGATATAATGTAGAATAAATATGATAATAATCCTTGGAAGGGATTTATGAACATTTAATGCATCGCTACGCATGTTTCTACAAATCACAGTCTGTAGCGATGCATTAAATGTTTATAAATAACATCCAAGGATTATTGTTATACATACATACACATATTGTACAATTAAACAACACAAAAGAAAAAATATATCTCCAAGCATAACAATATCGGTTTTAATATATGATTTCACATCAAGAATCTTGCAAAATAAATACACAAAAGTAAATACACATCGTTATATTTTGTTTGGTTTCCAAGAGTTTTGATGTGGACTGTTTTGAAACAATTTGCTGTATCTTGGGAGGGTCATAATACCAATAATAAATACACGCACTGTTTTGATTTCATCTCTTTATTATTTGTCAGTAGAGAAGACATGTTATTGAAGGATAAAGGCATGTCTTGGGCATTTTTAGAAGTGGTGGAATTCATCTTCCTTCGGATCTGACTACAGCCAATTTGTTTCAGAAAGAGTTTTACGAATAGACAGAGAGAAAGAAATAGAATATATATATATATATATATTTTCCGAATTCAGCGCGCCAAAACTAAGACTTTTGAATTTTAATCTTTATAATTGATAGAATCACGTGCACGTTTTCACTAGTTGAAGACAACTAGCACGAGATTCTGTTCGATTGTAAAAATATCGGCAATCTGTACTGAAGATAAATAGACACTTTTATTTTGAAAGTGTTGATTTTGAAACTATAGTCTGCAGATAATCGAGATATGTACAATTTTCACTGGTCTAGCCCGCCTGTTTTTGCTCCGCTGAATCCGTATTTGAGAATTTTTTAAGTGAGCTTCTTCTAGCATTTTGACAGACCGGTCACTGGTCAATCTTATATACACAAGTACTATAATTTTTTTAGGATCTCC
>NC_069005.1:13930976-13931401 GCF_001194135.2 Octopus bimaculoides | reverse complement strand
TTCAAAGGTCAAGTCAGATTTTTCATGGGCTGGCTAGTCTATCTCAGATGCATGGGGAGCTGAATTAAATTTTTCATCAACATAGGATCCAAAATAAATTTTACAATGTCCAAGGGGAGCCGAATCATGAAAAAGGTTGAGAAACGCTGATCTATAACGATGGTTTTTGTTTAGGTACATCGTAAAATTAAGTATAAAGAAAAGTATGTTTTTTCAAGTAAATACAGTTATAAAAAATATTTGCCATTTCAAGTCATCACTAAAAACAAAGCTCATCAATTTTTGAATGAAATAATAGTTTTATTTTGTTATTGTGAGTTGTAAATTTTGCCTGAGAAATAAAGCAAATAATCACCAAATGCATTGTAAAAAATCTGCAACTCGATAGCAAATATCTCCAAATTGATTAGAAATGCATAAATTTA
>NC_069005.1:13929499-13930966 GCF_001194135.2 Octopus bimaculoides | reverse complement strand
TCACCAAATGCATTGTAAAAAATCTGCAACTCGATAGCAAATATCTCCAAATTGATTAGAAATGCATAAATTTAATAATAATGACACTAAATAAAATTTGGTTTAGAAATACCAAAGAAATTAACTTTATATCAACAAAAAGCAGACACATACCTTTATAGAGAACAGATTCTACTCAAGTGAAACATACCATATACACAGAGTTGAAATGCTGTTCGATTATTCTTTTCAGTGTTGAATGTTAACCATCACACTTCCATTGTGCACGCACATGCACACACACATTCACATATCTCAACCATCCTACTTCCATTGCGCTCACTCACGCACACACACACACATTCACATAATCCCCCTTTTACATACACACACACATTCACACAGAGTTGAAACGCTGTTTGATTTATTTTTTTCAGCGTCCAATTTTCATCATCACACTACCAAGTATGACATCACCCCTTCCTTTCTCATTCATAAACACAAGAGTGTAATTATAAAAGATTATCTCCATAACCATGGGAGCTATGAAAAAAATGACATCACCCCCTTCCTCCCTTATTCATGTATCACCCCTTCCTTTCTCATTCATAAACAGAAGATTATGATTATATAGATGGGAAGCCATGTTGTTCATATAGTGTTCATATAGTGGATTGTCTCGGTAACCATGAGAGCTATGAAAACAATACAAAGCCCAGCATCACCACCGGATCATTCTACATATATGTATAGATTTTCGCGCAATTCTACCCAGCCGTTTGACCGTGAATCCCAAGACCAGAAAGAATCGCCCATGTCAAATTTATGTGTCACTTTTGCTATGAATTAAATTAATGAATTCAACGGGATACACCATCTGCAAGTAGTTGGGTTCAGCATATTATCCTCCATTTTCTAATTGTTATATATATATATATATATATATACTCGCACACATATGTCCCTGGGTGAAAGTTGCATCATAGCAAAACATTCTATTTTATATGGATACATGCATATGCATGTATATATGAGTTTTTATGACTCAAATATGGGTTTTTTTTGTATGTTTTTATATTTTTATTTTTTATTGTTATTTTATATTTGTATGTAAATTTTGCAAAATTCATGAATTGAATTTTGTAAATCTCTGAAGAGGCCTAGTGGATCATGCATGTACCCCCATTACATCATTTTTATCTACTAATTACTCCAGCGTACTGGAGTTATACAGATAGAATGGGGCATGCCAACCCTAGGCCGAAACAGCTGTAAGATTTTGTCCCTTCTCCAATTGCTAGATGTCCGTTAAATTTGAAATCTTAATTGTTGATATGACATGGTATGTCATAAGTGTCTGTATATTGTCCTTTTTGTCATTTTGATTATAAAATAAACAGAATAATCAACGGAATATAGTGTCTGCAAGTTGATGAGTACCTCATATTCCCCCTCCATTTTCTTTTTGCTATATATATATATATATAT
>NC_069005.1:13927825-13928351 GCF_001194135.2 Octopus bimaculoides | reverse complement strand
AAAAAAAAAAAAAAGGAAAACCAATGTTGAAACTGACACATACATACATACACACTCACACTACATGTCACACAACACATGCATTCACTCACAGTATGTCACACAACACATACATTAACACATACGTATGCATGCAAGGTGTTTTCATGAATTTTTAGTTGACGTTATTGAATTTTCTAAACTAATTTAACATGACACAGCAGCAGCAATAGTAGCAGCCATTTTACTAATGATAGTGTTTTCTACTTTTTAACATTTTTTTTTTGCTTTTTTTTTTTTTTCCACAGAAGCAGCAGATGAACAGACATGTCATTTGCCTTGACTTTTTGAAATAGTCAGGCATGTTACTATCAGGCACTCAGTCAATTATCTACTTTGTTATCATCTGGTTCCTTCTTATATTCTACCTTTCATTTCACACACACACACACACACGTATACACGTACACACATATATATACATGATATACCTTTTATATATATATATACATTTATATATACATAATACATTTATATTTATATATAT
>NC_069005.1:13927042-13927690 GCF_001194135.2 Octopus bimaculoides | reverse complement strand
ATAGACGTAATATATGCATTTATATATATACAAGGTGCGATGAATAAACTGTTGTCTAAATTATGCAAAAATGAAAATAACACTGACATCTAATTTTAACAGATATTTGCACCAAAATTAATTAAAATATCTTGAAATACTAAAGAATAAATTTATTCAATAAAATCACCACTGGCTTCAACCACAGCCTCAGACACTTCGGAATCTCCTGCAACTCTTCTGGATGTCCTTATTTAAGTTGGTGAATGCCATCATAATCCTTGTCTTCAGTTCATCTTTGGTGTTACAAGGAGTTTTGTTGGTCTCTCGCTCAATTGTGCCCCACACATAATAATCAAGGGGGTTGCAGATGTTAGGGGTGATGTAGTCACAGAAATTATCTGACAGCCATAATAGGGTTCTCCTGATTGTGTGGCATGGTGCAGAGTCCTGTTGCCAGACATATAATCTTCCAGCAGCCACACTCTTGACCCAGGGCAGCACTACCTCCTCCAGTCACTTTATGTTGAGTCTGAAGCTGTGTGGTAAGATGAATGGAGGCATAACGTCGCCATCACTAGTGATCAATCCAAACACCATGATGTTGACTGGATGTCTGATTTTTATCACTCTCAGTACATGTCTTCAGATTGCACTGTCCTCAGATTG
>NC_069005.1:13922322-13927032 GCF_001194135.2 Octopus bimaculoides | reverse complement strand
AATCCAAACACCATGATGTTGACTGGATGTCTGATTTTTATCACTCTCAGTACATGTCTTCAGATTGCACTGTCCTCAGATTGACACCCAAACACTCTGAAACGTTTGTATTGGAGCTTCCGGCATGAATGCCATGCAGTACAGCATGTCGTTTCCAAATTTCTGGCAGAGTGAATTGCAGCGTGGAGCTCTTTTTTCTCACAGACGGTGCCCAACTGACCCTACTATACTGTGTAGTTGACAAAATCAAAGACAAACAATGCGCATGCATGAAATTAAAAATATAAAATGGTGACAATTTATTCATCGCACCCTGTGTATATATATATATATATATATATATATATACATTTTTATACACATGTATACATAATATATATATACAATTATTTCTACATACATTTATAGACATAATATGTATACACTTTTATGCATACACACACACACACATATATATGTGCATACATACATGCAACTAATCACCGTTTCAGATCTCTTAATCTTTGCACTGTAATGAAATAGTCACTGACTGAGAGAGAGAGAGAGAGAGAGAGAGAGAGCAATATAGAGAAAAAGTAATGAGAGAGTGAGAAAGAGAGAGACGTTGCCGTGCTATCACTGGCATCCAAATGTGAATCTCACAGGTGATTCCTATAAAGATTCCGAGTAACAAAATAAAATTAACATATTCAGGAAAAGAGTTTGCACTACAGGTAAAATGATACAAGGGACAGTTACTCTGCCACTGCTGCTGCTGCTGCTTTTGTTTCTACTGTTGTTGCCACCCCCACTTTCACTGCCACCACCATCACCACCACCAACCTCATCATACTTTTCATACTATTCTGTAATTTTTTTATTGTTTTTTTTCATTGATGAGTGAAATTTTAAAATTTATGCTATTTGATTTAATATATATATATGTCTTTCATTTGTCTCAGTGATTAGACTGACCATGCTGGAGCATTGCCTTGAAGCATTTTTAGTCCAATGAATTGACCCCAGTTCTTTTCTTTTTTTAAGCCTGGTATTTATTCTATCGATCTGCTTTGCTGTACTGCTAAGTTACAGGGATGTAAACACACTAACACTGGTTGTCAAACGAGGGACGAACACAGACACAAAGACACACACATACACACACACATTTACGACAGGCTTCTTTCATGCTTGTACCTATATATATATATATATATATATAATACAAAGAATAAATATGCATGTATATACACATATATGCACATACTTACATCTACATGTGTATACAGATGCATATCAGGGTACAGGACGTTAGAACAATGAACTACAGACCACGGAACGAACACATAGGAAAACAGATAGTCACTTGATATATATATATATATATATATATATATATATATATATATATATATATATACATATATATATAATTAGCTACTTGATTTAATATGTATAATTGGTTACACTAAAATTATAAAGAAGATCATTGGTTATTCTGAACTTTTTTGTGCCAGGTGGGCCTGTGGCTGATGAGACACAAGGATGTTGAAACACTGGCTATCCCAGATGATAATGAATCAAGTTAGGAAATCAAGTTCATCAAAGGAGAAGCTGTTTTCCTGTGACAAACACAACAGTAACTAGTATATTCATGGTCAAATCTGCCAGGTAGTATTAGATGTGGCAGAGTAGTAAGAAGTTTTGTTCACAACCATGTGGTTCTGGGTTCAGTCTTACTGTGAGGCAACTTGGGCAGATTATTACCATATTTCTTTTGAAATACACTGGTTTATAAACCCTAAAATTCACTCCATAATTGCCCATAGGCATTTGGTGCAGTGGTTAAGAGCATGGGCTACTAACCCCAAAATTCCGAGCTTGATTCCAGGCAGTGACCTGAATAATAATAATAATAACATTGGAAAAATACCTGATGAATGAGAACCCAGGTTCGAAATTCCTCCAAGACACCTGATGAAGGCTGAAGAGTACATTAGCTGAAATGTTGTGTTAACAACAAACAAAATGAAGACAAATATCCATCAAATGTAAATAATGTACATAATTCCTCATCTCTCAAATATAGAACTGCATTGATATGAGGTATTTTTAAAGGGAAGGAAGGAAAGATGGAGAAAGAGAAGGAGAGGGAGGGAGAGAGAGTGTGTGTGTGTATATGCTTGGTTAAAGTTGAGTATAGAAGTGTGTTTATATAAGTGTGCATTTTTTGACAAAACTATGGGTGTTTTATGTGTTATAAGTGAGTGATAGTTTCAAGTGTAAAAGCTGAAAATTAAGAGAAAAACTGAGAGAGAAAGAAAAGGAAGAGAGAGAGAGAGAGAGAGTGTGTGTGTGTGTGTGTTTTCATGAATAGGTTGAAGTCTAGTAGAGAAGTTTTATGTGTATGAGTGACAGCTTGAGGTATAAAAGTTGAAAATTAAGAAAAGAAATACAAAAAAAAAATGGAACCAATGGAAAGCAGAAGAATTTCTAAAACATAACAAAAATGTAACCACAAAAAGATGCTATCAGGCTGAAGAAACTAAAGGTTCACTGAAGCTCAAGAACATACCAGTTGCAGCAGAAAGCTGAACTAGTGCCAAACATAATGTGTTTATCCCTAAAACTAATGTTCCAAATGTGGACTTGATCTAGAATGAAAGCTCTGCTGGCAGCTTTTTGAGTAAATATCGAAAACTCTACATGACAGATACGTTATCTATTAATGGTTACTTCCCTCGAGTTAAAATATGCTGAAGAATGACAAGAGGAGAGAAATCGACTGGAAGCGTCTTCTTTGATAATCTATGTGAGAGACATTTGCAGGAGTCAGCGAAGTAAAATAGGACAGTATAAATTGCATCAAGAAAATAATCTCCAACAAAAGAGGCTGAAAATCGAGGTCTAACAACACATGTATTTTGGATGATACTGGAAAAAGGTGCATGTCAATTATTATCATCAGTAGTTGAAGGTGAACCTTATCATCATCATCATCATCATCATCATCATTGTTGTCATCATCATCATCATCATCGTCATTTAAACCTTTAGTATTTAAAATGGCCATATCAGGCTCAAATATTCTCCCTTTTTTTATGTTCAAATCAGCCTCTTACACTTACCGTACAATGTCATTGTGAAAATAAATGATCACATCATCGAAATCTCCAAGCTATGAGGTAACACATGATTAATTCAATACAATATGAACAAGAGCACTCAGAGAGCACAAACCTTCGCCAAGGCAACACCAACATCCTCTCAATGATTAGGCATAGATGATTTTTAAAATGAAAATATCTGAAATAAACTCAACTGCTCTCACAAACGAGAATACTAAAAATGAACCCAACCAAAAATGGAAAAATAATCCAGAATCCTTCTCCGGTACCTGATCAATCCTAATGGTAGTCATGGAATGTGAAGGTGGGTGTGCTGTGTGTGTGTCATTTGCAGTGGGAACAGGGACAGTTTTCTCTATGAAGGCCTTTTTTTAGTCTATTCACTGATAGAGTGTCTTTACAACCATTAAAGTCTATAGTGAAAAATTTATCCATGCACGAAAGAAAATGGAAAGGACCTGCATGCAGTGCTGTTAACGGAGGTTTAACATCATTGCACACAAAAACATGAGTCCAAGAAGTAAAGCTTCCTTCAAGGCAGAGCTAGAAATGCAATTGCCAAGTCGGAAAGTGGTTTTAAACAGGAACAATATATTTAAAATTGGTACAACTAAAAATTGTTGTGGATAAATTAAATTTATTATTGCTACTGAATATGTTAGTGTTATTTAATTTCTGAATGTCTTTGCTGCTGTTTGTTTATGTAGTTTAATTTCTTTATCCATCAGTCTCTACTAAGAGAGAGACACGAGTAAAATTGATAATAGCGAAATGAAAATAAAACCTTGGAAACAGCAACACCACCATAACTTACGTGGAAACCATAAGAGTGCTTTCAAGGGAAATAATCAGAGAAAGACTTGAAAGTGAACGTAAGATTGTAATACTTCAATGTAAAGTAAAGTAAATATAACAAATAATCCAGAATCCTTGTCTGGTACTAGATCGATCCCAAAATTTAATCAGTATGTGCCAACCACAAGACCAAACATCCTTGAAAGTTTCATCTGAATCCATCCAGTGGTTCTTGAGATATCTTGTCCACAGACAAACAAACACGACTGAAAACAACACCACCACCTTCGCTAATGTGAAGATAATAAATAAGCCTTACATTTGACAATAATCTGAATACTAAAAGGTTATTGTCCATTTTTCTATGCTTACATGGCTCAGATTTTCTACAGCTGAATGCATTTCCTGTTGCTGACCCTCACAAGCATCCAGGCAAGGTAATATTTCCCCGTGACTAAGGTGGTGTGCTGGCAGAATTGATAGCATGCCGGACAGAATGCTTCCCAGCATTTCGTCCATGTTTATGTTCTGAGTTCAAATTGCACTGAGGTTGACTTTGCCTTTCATCCTTTCTGGGTGATTAAAATAAGTTAAGCACTGTGGTTGATGTAATCCACTTACACCTTCCCCGAACTTGCTGGCCTTGTGCCAAAAATTTGAAATCAATATCATCCCATGGAAGACTGGAAGCAAACAGACATTGCTCTTATTACAGTGATTTTTATTTTATTTATGTACCCTTTTAAAGCCTAGCCAGGCTCATGGGCCTGGTTTCCTGGTTTCTGTGGCGTATGTGTCCCCCCCCCCC
>NC_069005.1:13921495-13922312 GCF_001194135.2 Octopus bimaculoides | reverse complement strand
ACAGGAAGAAAGAGTGAGATAAAGTTGGGGTGAAAGAGTACAACAGGGGTCGCCACCACCCTCTGCCGGAGCCTCGTGGAACTTTAGGTGTTTTCGCTCAATAAACACACACAACGCCCGGTCTGGGAATTGAAACCGCGATCCTCTGACTGCGAGTCCGCTGCCCTAACCACTGGGCCATTGCGCCTCCACTTATTACAGTGATACTTGTTTTATAATGATTATAGGATATCCAGACTAGGAAACACACACACACACACACACACACGACATCCCCCGTAACTTAGCAGTTCAGTGAAAAGTATCGATAGAATAAGACCTAGGTTTCTATTTGTTTGACGAAACCCTTCAAGGTGTTGCTACCCCACCCCTCAACATGGCCACAGTCCAGTGACTGAAATAAGTAAAAGGTAAAAAGATAAAAGACAGAAATATTTCCTAACGCCATCACCACAACAAACAACAACAGCAGCAGCAGCAGCAGCAACAATAACAATAAGATTAGAGAGGTAATCAGTGTGATGGAAAATAAAACGATTGGATCTAATGTGAAGGGTTGTTCTCGATAATGGCTTCTGCTACTTTCGGTTAACATCACATCAGTCTGGTCATTTCTTTGTTAGTAATGACAAGTGGTAGAAATTAGTTAAGTGAAAACTAATAAGAAACAAACAAAAAAAAAAAAAATCGAGGCTCTTTCCTTTAAGTCTGTTTTAGTCGTCAAGTATAAGACCATGCTGTAGCATTGCTGCTTTCAAAATAATTCTGTCAGATTTCGTTCATTTGTCAATTGATTTTCTTCTGTGCTTATTGTTAA
>NC_069005.1:13918589-13920427 GCF_001194135.2 Octopus bimaculoides | reverse complement strand
TATGTGCCACCGGCATGAAGGCCAATACATACATATATACGACGGGCTTCTTTCAGTTTCCGTCTACCAAATCCACTCACAAGGCTTTGGTCGGCCCGAGGCTATTGTAGAAGACACTTGCCCAATGTGACACGCAGTGGGACATGTGGTTCGTAAGCAAGCTACTTACCACACAGCCACTCCTACGCCTATATATTTTTTATTAATATTTAGCGGAAACAACAGAGTGACTCAAGGACCGAGATTTTTGTCCATTGGTACAAAACTCTCAGCCCTTGAGTCTCCATTGCTTCTGCTAAATATTAATCAAAATGTACATGCTCTTATTTTGAGTTCTATTTTTCCTGTTTGTATCATCATATCTGTATGTATACATATATGTGTGTCTACATATATGTATGTATCTATGTATGTATGTATGTATGTATATGTGTATGTGTGCATGTGTGTGTGTGCATGCATGCGTGTGTGTGTGTGCATGCATGCATGCATGTTTGTGTGTGTGTTTTGCAAACAACTTGCACATGTAAGTGCTACCAGTCAAAGGCTTCACATACCAGAAGCCAGCAAGTGTGTGGGGTCAACAGGAGAGAATGCACGCCGTTTCAGAGCCGACCTCTCAACAGCATCATTGCACACTGCCCCCCCCCACTCATTGCTAGATCAACTGGTTATCAAATATAGCTCAATATTTTTCTAGTCGTTACTCATCGTCTCTTTCCAATCAAATCCAGTTCCTTGCCTTCTCCACTTTAGTTTGGATATCACTCATGGTGGTATTTACTTTATGAGGAGTTAGGTCTAACGATAACAACAGTCGCCTCATATTGTGTCCAATGAATCATCCTTAATCACACCTGGGATTAAGATGATAAAGATTACAAATAAAATAGTCATTTCCCCCTTTAAGAAAAAAAAAAAGAAAATCAAGTTGAAAATGTTGATTTGCGGCAGCAGTGACGACTTCAAAGAGTCGTCGCGACTACCGGCGTCCATCCTTTTTTCTACAACTTTCAGATTGCTATGGACTGAAAGATAGAAATTCTTCCTCTATTTTTATAATTCTTTTGAATCACGGATACTATTTTATTTAAAATAAACTTATTAATCTTTACCATCTTAATTAAAAGTCAGAAAAACAGAGAAACTATTTCTTTATAGATGACGATCAATTGCAATGTGAGGAGTTGAATTTCATAAGAATGGAAAAACAAACAATAACAAATGGGTTGTACCTTATAATGAAACTCTTTTAAGAGCATTGAAATGCCACTGCAACGTTGAAATCATTGCCTCAATGAGGTCAATTAAGTACGTCATCAAGTACACATTGAAAGGAAATGATCAAGCTGCTGTTCAAAGAAACAATGATAACGAAATTAGTCAATATCTAATTAGTAGGTATATTGGTCCATCTGAAGTAGTTGCATCCATTTTAGGATTTTGAATTCAAGAAATAGGGAGACTGCAAGTTCATCTAACAGATGAACAAAAAATATTGCTCAGAAATAACGAGCATATATATGGCTGTTAATGGATAACATTGACAGACTTCTTTTCATTGTGTATCAATGATGACTTTGCAAAAACATTACTTTATGCTGAAGAGTAGTAACAAAGAATGGCAAAGAAGAAACACTCGCTCATGTTTATGCTGACATGCCAAAGGCAGGAGAACTGTATTATTTACGAATTTTATTGCATGAAGTTCAAAATAGTACTTTTTCCTTTCCCACCGCACATCGACATTTTCAATTTGGAGTAGTTGTGACCTAATGGGTCACGGCAAGTACATCTAGTATATACATATATATATATTTATTTATATATATATATAT
>NC_069005.1:13911515-13918147 GCF_001194135.2 Octopus bimaculoides | reverse complement strand
ATATATTCCTTTCAACAGAAAGGAATAAGAGGAAATAAATAGAGAGAGAATGAAAAAAGCATGTACGATTCAGCGGTCCAGCATGGCGGATGACTGGAAAAAAAGAGGTTGAAAGGGAGATAATAATAAAAAAAGAGGTTGAATGAAAGGGAGATAATAATAGTACTAGTGATCCCAACAAGAGAAGGTGCACATGTGTGTGTTTATTTGTAAATGGTGTGTGTGTATATAGGAATAGGGGCGAGTGACACTGATGTGTGTGTGTGTGTGCACGTGTGCTATGTGTAGCAGTTAATGTATACTTTTCCACATGGTGTGTGTACATGTATGTATATGTGTGTCTGTGACCAAACTGTGCAGGTGTATGTATGTGGGCAAAAGTTATCTTTGTGTATGTTGCGTGTGTTAATGTGGGTTGTGTGTGTATATATATATTGTCTGTGTTTAGGTATTATGTGCTTGTGTGGGTGTGGGGCAGTGATGATGGTGTGTGGTGTGTGTACTGAGTTAAACAGTATGTGTGGCTGCTCATATAGTGGTATGTGTGGTGATGCTATTGAAGATGGTGATTGGATGTGTAGATGATAATGTGTGGTGTGGGTGCTGAGAAGAGGTCAGTGCTAGTGTGTGGGGTTGGTGTCAAATGAGGAGAGGAGGTGAGGTTGGTATCAGATGAAGAGAGGAGGTGAGTTGAGCCCATTTGAAGCAAAGGAGCAAACAGAGATTAATTCCCATTCACGGCGAAGGCGGGAGTGTGGGTGGTCCCTGTACAAAGATAATTAAAACACAGACAGATGTAGCAAATGACTGGTAGAGCAGAAATGACGCCAGAGTGGGGTGTCATTGCCAATTCAGATGTCTGGAAGGTGACATATATGTCTGATGTCTTGGAGGTGAGAGAGAGAGAGGAGGAGATCTTTGTGGTTTTCGTCACTGCATGTCGAAATCTTAAAAAAATTTTTAATGTATCATATAGATGTAATTTTCGACACTAAATTCGAATTTGTTATTCATTTATTCCAGAAAAATTTTGCAAAAATATTACAGGTGTTCAATGTTTGATAATTTTCAAAATTTTCAGCCAATCAGAAAACAGTGTTCGCTGCCTCTTCTATCATCAGAGGGGCGGGGGGGGTACTGGTATGTCAAAGCATTAAACTAGCTACAGTAAACAGTGACAAACATTAAAACATTCGCAAGCAAATTAAATATTTAAAAGTTACAAACAAACCAACAGGAGTTGCTAGAAATAACACTCAAAACATTAAAATATACATGAGCAAAGTTAACAGTGAGAAACATTAAAACATTCACGGGCAAATTAAAAAAAGCTATGAGCAAACAAACAGGAGTTGCTAGAAATAACAGTCAAAACATTGCTTAAAACAGACATTTATTAGTTTAAAAAATTCAAGAACAAAAGTTTGCAATACACTTTAGGATTTTATAAAATAGATTATCTTTCTCATATCTTCTTCTCCACATAAATTCACAACGATAAGAGTCAGCCATGGAACGGTGTGTCCCACAATGGTGTTTGTTTCCACGCTTTAAAGATGCCCATGTACTTTCAATTTGTTGAGAGTGAGTCCCATGAAAACAAACAATTATAGAACGTGTGGTGGTTACACTCCTTGTGTGCATGTGCAGCATCTATGGTTACTATGGAAACAGAGTTCTTCGCAATCAGCTACAGAACATGTGGTGCTTCTTTGCTTTAGTTACTATGAAAATGGAGTTCTTCGCCACAGTGATATGTAAAATATGCGCTTCTGATTGGCTAAAATACCCAAATTTTGCAAATTGTAAAGGCTAATAACTTTTTAATTGTGGATTTATAGGGGAATTGAATTTTATTTTCATAATCAGTATACAAAACTTAATCTATATACCAAATTTGAAAACAAATTGGAAGAAAATTGTAGGCAGTGATGAAAACCACAAAGATCTGAGAGAGAGAGATAGAGATAGAGAGAGAGAGAGAGAGAGAGATAGAGAGAGAGAGAGAGAGAGAGAGAGAGAGAGAGAGAGAGAGAGAGAGAGAGAGAGAGAGAGAGAGAGAAGCTAAGGTAAGTTCAGAAAAGGGAATATTGTAGAACATTATACAATAACAACCGCATTTAAAGACACTAACTGTACTCTTAGTTAGCATGAAAGGTCAAAGGTTTAAGATTGAAGATTAAGTCACAAACTTCAAAGGGGACAATGAACAGCCCGACTCAAAACTGAAACTATAGCAGCCGACTTGATCAGTTTTATGATGAGAAGCAATGTTACGTAAAGTTGGAAAAAAAAAATCATGATGTCAAAGAGATGAAACAAGAATGGTTTTATAATTGTGGTATATGATCAAAGACTTCTTGCCTTACTAATGCAAAGATCCATGCTAAAAAATAAGTGGTAAAAGTTTAAAAACATTATATATGTATCACATGTGAAGCTTATATCAAGAGACTATGGCTGTATGTTCTGTCAGCTTGTTTAGTAGTCAATTTGTTGAGCTGTCTGATAAATTGTGACTTAGGAGTCACAATTTATGCTTCATATTTCGACAACAAAACAAAATCATTTTCTTTTCTTGTAACTATTCAACGTTTGCCTGCAGCTATGAGAGAAAAACATTATCTATGAGAAGTTATGAGAGAAAAAACATTATCTATGTTTAATGAAGAAATCTGCTTATTAATTTATGGAAGTATGTAAAAAAAAAACATTATTAAAGACTACACATTCTTGAAAATTATAATTTTAATATAATTTTTTTCAATCATTATTATTGGAGATATCAACCACAGAAACTGCTTTTAATTCACTTTGAGATAGAGTTCCCTCCCCCTCTCATACATTTTATTGTGCTTTTTTCTACAAACATATCAATAATAACACTGATTCAGTGAGTGTTAATCCAGTGTCAGTTAAATTAGGTTGATTCCAGCATCCTTTCATATTTGTCAGGTGTTTTTGAAGAAATAGAAAGTTGAGGAAGAAAAGTGGTTTTAATTTACTTAACTGTATCAAATATAAACTTGCCTCATGGAATTTAGCACATGAAAGTCTAAAAGACTCAGTGTTTGTTTATTCAAAAGTGCTTAATCCTTTAGCATTCAGATTACTCTTTTAAATTTAATGCTTATTTATTCACATTGTTTTGAATTAATCCTGCATTAAGCTTTTAGATTTCGATGATATGATTATTTTTTAAATGACATTGTAGGGGAGGTGTGAGAGGCTGGATTTGACTGATTTATCTTTTAGCTTTTATATTCTACTTGTTTCAGTTATTTGACTGTGGCCAAGCTTGAGCACCACTTTGAAGGGTTTTAGTGAAACAAATCAACCCCAGGACTTTTTTAAAGCCTGGTGCTTAATCTATCGGTCTCATTTGCCAACTGCTAAGCTACAGGGACGTAAACACACCAAGACTGGTTGTCAAGCGGTGACCAAACACACACACATGTGGTGGGACTGAACCTGGAACTATGTGGTTGGGAAGCAAGCTTCTTCGCTTACAGCCACACCTGTGCTGTTGAACATAAAACAGGTAGAATATTTGGGCCAGATATGGCTGGTTTAAAGCTAATGGATTAATATTATTTATTTTTAATTAGGTACGAGTCCAATTGCTGAGTAAAAGGATAAATAGGGACTGTGTGTAGTGATTGAATTGGAACCTGCTGTAATTAATTAACCATTTGACATAGTTCCATGGTGCCCATGCATTATCCATGGATATGTTTTTCAACCACTAGAGCAGTGATTCTCAACCATTTTTTTCCTATCTATGAACCTCTTTGAAATACTATTTTATTCTGGTGAACCCCCATAACATTTAATGTTTAAAAACTAATTTTATAGATGCTTCTTGGAAATAAATACATCTAGAACAACATTTTTTTCACGGACCTCTAAAACAATATTGCGGACACAATTCTACTATTTTGCTTATGTGGACACCCAAGGGTTATACGGACCCTGGTTAAGAACCACTGCACTAGAGTAACTTGGGACTTATAAAAGGAGAGCTTTACATTACTCGGAACGTATGAAACAAGGGGCTAAACTAAAAGTCTGAAAACAAGCATGGACAAACTTATGAAGTTGCTTTGGGACAGGCAAAGGCTTTGCTGAATCTTTATTTTGTCCACTCTGCAAGGAGGAAAGGCAAGGTGTACCTTGGTACGATTTGAACACACAACGTAAAGGAACAAAAGTAAATTTGGCAATGCATTTTACTATGCAGTCAACTTACCTTCCCATTCCCAGCTGAGTGGTAACAATGATGATGATGATGATGATGGCTACCTACTTTGCCACAAGATAGCAGCACATTTCTAAAAGAATATAGTCAATCCAATTGCCTACATTGTTACCTATTTGTTTGACCCTAGAGGAATCAAATGGAAATTTATTCCCTATAGGATTTCTTCATCATCATCATCATCATCATCATCATCGTCGTCGTCGTCGTCGTCGTCGTCGTCGTCGTCATCGTCGTTGTCATCATTTAACGTCTGTTTTCCATGCTGGCATTGGTTGGACAACTTGACAGGAACTGGTATGGTTAGGGGCTGTGCCAGGTTCCATAGTCTGTTTTGGCTTGGTTTCTATGGCTGGATGCCCTTCCTAACACGAACCACACTGCAGAGTGTACTGGGTGCTTTTTATGTGGCACCATCACCAGTACTTTTGAAGTGGCACCAGCATCCACACCAATGCTTTTTACATGGCACCAGCACCCACAACAATGCTTTTTATGTGACACCAGCTCCCACACCAATACTTTTTACATGGCACCTTGGTTTTAAAATCGCAATTCTGTCGTGGTGGGCCTTCTCAACTACAATAATGCACTACATATCTTGGTTCTCTGTCAACTCCTTCGGAAGGTTCAGCATTTTGAGATCGGCCATCAATATTTCATCCCATGTCTTCCTGGGTCTCTCTTTTCCACAACTTCCTTCCACTTTAAGTGAGCGGCACTTCTTTAGTGCATTCCAACAGAAATACAGAAACAAGGTGGTAACAAGGCAGAAACGTTAGTGAGCCGGGCAAAATGCTTAGCGGTATTTCGTCTGCCGTTACATTCAGAGTTCAAATTCTGCTGAGGTCGACTTTGCCTTTCATCCTTTTGGGGTTGATAAATTAAGTACCAGTTATGCACTGGGGTTGATGTAATCGACTTAATCCCTTTGTCTGTCCCTATTTGTCCCCTCTATGTTTATCCCCTTGTGGGCAATAAAGAAATAAGAAATACAGTAACAAAAGGGTTTAGGATGTTATTGATACCAACCACGGCATGTTTCAATGGGGAGATAACCTGGTGGTTCTTGTCCCATCTAGCACAGTATGTCCATTAGCTTCTTTGTGAGAGCACTCTTCCACCACCCTATGACAAGCCATTCAATTAAGTCAGGGGTTCAACCATTTTTTAAATTTATTTATGGACCCCTTTGATTACTATTTTATTCCGGTGGACCCCATAGCTATTCAATGCTTAAAAACTAGTTTTATAGAAACTTCTTTCAAAATTCCCATTTTGTTTTACACACATTAAAGAGACCTAAGTGTTTCTTGCAATACATACCAATACATATATCTAAAGCAAAACTATTTTCAGAGGCCCCTAAAATACTATTGTGAATCCTCAGTTTACTATTTTGTTGCGTGGACTCCCACCCCAATCTTATAGTTGAGAACCACCGAGTTAAATGGGTGTCGGACAGTGGGAGGTAGTTTATTCCACAGTCCTCGACCAGACCACCCGACCATGTACCAGATTGTATTAGTTAAATGGTTCTATCTATCTATCTATCTATCACTTTCCCAGTATTTCAATCATATTAAGTGTAGTAGCACAGATTTGGAGAGGAGAAAGAGCTTAAAATAACTGAATTGGAAAATGAATACAGGTTAAGGTAAAAAAAATACAAAAAGGAAAAAAATAAATGATAATAAAATCCAAAAATGAAAATAAAAAATAAAATGAGGATAAAAAAAACCGAAGACGACTTTGTAAAACATGACTTCAGAAGATGTGTGAACAAAAAAAAAACAAAAAAAAACGAAAAAGAAATAGTTAACAAGATGAATGACTAGCTATAACAGCTGCAACAGCAAAAACATGACATTAGTAGTAGTAGTAGTAGTAGTAGTAGACGGTGGGGGCGGGGAGGGGCTGGGCGTTGGGGTGGGTACTGCAGGGGGTGGATGGGTGGTGTTGATGTTGGTAGTTGTAATAGAAAATTAATAGTAGTCGTGGTGGTAGAAAAAAAGCAGTGATAGTAGTAGCAGTGGTGACGATAGGTGAAGGTGGTAGTGGTGGTGTTCGTGTTAATGAAAGCATTTATCGTGGTGGTAATATGTAGTACGAATAGTTGTAGCGGTAGTAGTAGCGATGTCTGTATTAACAGTAGTATCAATGCTGGCAATCGTAAGAAAGTAATAGTAGTAGCAGTAGTAGTAATGGTGTTGGTGATGGTGATGGTTGTTGTAATAGAAAAATAGCTGTAGTGGAGGTAGTAGCAGTAGTAATAATAGTAGTTGCAGAAGCGGCAATAGTGCTGGTGGTAATGATGATGATAATTATAACAGAAAAGCAGCAGCAATAGTAGTAGTAGTAGTAGTAGTAGTAG
>NC_069005.1:13908583-13911505 GCF_001194135.2 Octopus bimaculoides | reverse complement strand
AGTAGTAGTAGTAGTAGTAGTAGTAGTTAGCAGCAGCAGTAACTGCAGCGGTACCAGTCGCGAAAGTGGCGTTGATGGTAGTAGCAACGTAGGTTACAGCTCAGTCAGTAGAACATTAAAGTTTTATTTGTGATTAGAAAAAAAAAATTTAAGCATCATCACAGCCCTAACCACTCTACCCCCTCCCACACACACGAAGTGAAACGTCGAAGGAAAACGACTGGAAATTTTTAAGATCTTTATGTCTAAGAAAACAACAACAAACAAATATTAAATGTGTATATTTTGTACAATATTCTATTGTATGAGTCTGATGTTTAGAGGTCCTCAGCTATTCAACTGCTTACCTAAAGAAATAAGAAGCATAAAAGGAACCTCTACTGAAACATTAAAAAAAAAAAAGAAGAACATTGGAGAAACTCCTAACGATGATATCAGACCAGCCAAGCATCCAAGAGTACACTCCATGTCTGTCACAAAGTGGGTGCCATGAACGGCACTGCTCCCTCACTACTCAATGGTGCACCCTCAGATTTACAGTAATACACTTATTTCGAAACTCCATTTTAGCATCGTTATAAATTAGGATCCACTCAGAATCTTCTGAAACACCCCCACGCACCAAAGTCTGGCGACGGACATAGCAGATTCGGAGAAGATCAGCTGCAACAAATTCAGCCACAGACTAAATTCTTGCCGTAAAGCGACAACAAAACCAATAGAAAATAAGTTAAGGCGGTGCTCCAGCATTGTCGTAGTCTTACGACTGAAACCTTTAGAAAAATAAAAGAATAAAGAATCCTCTTTACTCTCTGATATAAAATTAAAACTTCCAATCTTGCCTTACGTGATTTAGAAAGGATTGTCTATTCCCTACGACAGCTGACCACCAGGGCACGACACGTGGAAAAATTAAATAAAATTTTGAAAACTTTCAGTTCTTTGTTACCTTTCCTTTATCTTTTACCTTTCTTTTACTTGTTTCGGTCATTAGACTGCGCCCATCCTGGAGTACCGCCTCGAAGAATGAAGAATTTTTTTTGTCAAATGAACAGTTATTGCTATCTCTGAAGAGCGCAGGCTTACATAACCAGTCTGTTACTTAACATTCCGTTGAAACCCCAGCGCGAAACCGATTGGTAAGATCGGCCGTAATGGATATAAATACCCAGGCCTATTCCCCATTTTTTTTTTAGGAGGGGGTAGCCACAACACAACACATCAGGCATTCCGTTCATTTCCCAGCTTAAAGGGGTGAGCCCCGTTCTATGCTCGGGTCAAGGCATAGAACGCAGCCCCCAATATCAGTAGCGGGTTCCAATACCGTATGCTGGTTTACCCCCACCGCATCATGCTGGTTCCGTACCCCTTTTGATTAATATACTCAGTCAAATACACGAGTGCACATTTTGTTCTGACTTAAGGATTCTTAGACAGCTATATATGATAATAACGATAATAATAATAATAACAATGATGATGATGATGATAATAATAATAATAATGATAATAATAATAATAAAGGATAAAACCGTTAAAGATTTTATCAGTGGCCAGCGTATAATATAAAACTATTAAGGCGAATTCATATATAGAGATTTATAACAGTATAAAATACAATTATAATTAAGGGCATAGAAGAGACTATGTCTATGCTGAAAATAGACGCCAAATCGTCAAACCACTTAAAGATTATCACTTTAATAGCACACAACGTATTGAAATCCAAGGAGCAGGCTCGCAGAAATTCATAAATTAGTTGGCCTTGAATTTATCAATATCTGAATTAGTTCAATAACTTTTCCTCATCAGCAAGACATACTTAGGGAAATAAATGAGATATTTATACATACCCACAGGAAAGCAAACGCAAAGCTATGGTTACATACACATACCACAAATACATCCGCCACGAATTTCGTAGTTGACCTCAGCATGTGTGTATATGGTCAGAGTAGTACAGAAATGACTAGACTGTCCCGAAGTGAACGGAAATAAAGGGGGTTACAATCTGGGGAGTTAGGGGGCCAGATGTTAGGGGTGATGTGGTCGCAGAAATTGTCTGACAGCCATGACTGGGTTCTCCTGCTTGTGTGGCATGGTGAAGAGTTCTGTTGCCAGACAGACATAGGGTCTTCCAGCAGCCACCCTCTTGACCCAGGACAGCATTGCCTCCTCCAGGCACCTGATGTAGGCCTCCGTGTTGAGCTTGAGGCCGTGTGGGAAGATGAGTGGAGTCATAACGTCGCCATTACTAGTGATCACTATAAACATCATGCTGTTGACTGGAGGTTTGATTTTTATCACTCTCGGTACATGTCCTGAGATTGCACTGTCCTCAGATTGACACTCAAACACTCTGAAATATTCGTATTCGAGCTTCCGGCACGAATGCCATGCAGTACAGCATGTCGTTTCCAAATTTCTGGTAGAGTGAATTGTGTCATGGTGCTGTTTTTCTCACTGATGGTGCCCGACTGACCCTGCCATACTGTATAGTTGACAAAATCAAAATCAAACAATGAGCACGCGCGAAATTAAAAATATGAAATGGCAACAATTTATTCATCGCACCCCATACATACATACATATATTTATATAGGGCGCGATGGGTAAATAATTACCATATATATATATATAATTGTCACTAAATCAGACTAGGGTGTTAGGAAACACCTACATTGCTAGAAATAAGAGCTAAACCGCTCTAATGTTATAGTTAATGCACATGAATGAAAGCATATACACTAACGAACCATAATCGTCCGAAAAGTGCCGATCGAGAATTCTTAATACTGACGTCAGCTTCGGTCATTTACGTTGCCTCATCAGTTAATACCGCTCGATTGTTCGCCATTAGTATTTATGTTTCCGTCATCCAAATTATTGGATGATTTAGTGATTCGCTAATGTATATATAT
>NC_069005.1:13906077-13907436 GCF_001194135.2 Octopus bimaculoides | reverse complement strand
CGACTGGTAGTTAATGTATCGACCCCGAAAGGATGAAAAGCTAAGTCAACGTGGGCAGAATTGGAACTCAGAACGTAAAGAACGAAGTGCCGCTAAGCATTTTGCCCAGCGCGGTAACGATTCTGCCAGCTCTCCATCTTAGTATATTGTAATATTGGTTTCCAATTTTAGTACAAGGTCAGCAATTGCGGGGGAGGTGTTTATTAAGCCGATTATGTTGACCCCAGTACTCGACTGGTACTTATTTTATCGACTCCGAAAGGATGAAGGACTTGGTCTACTTTGGTGGAATTTGAACTCAAAACGGACAAAATGCCGCTAAGCATTTTGTCCGGTGTGCTAACGGTTCTGCTAGCTCGCCACCTTCGCACATTGGAAAAATTAAGTTCACATTTATTCCACTATCTCCATTCCTTGTTCCGTCAAATGACTTCTCTCAATACAGTTCCATTCCTAGGACAGCGAGGTGGCAAATTCGCTATTACGTCGGGCAAAATACTTAGCGGCGTTTCGTCCGCCTTTACATTCTGAGTTCGCCGAAGTCGACTTTGCCCTTTCATCCTTTCGGGGTCGTCAAAATAAGTACCAATCACCCACTGAGCGCGATGTTATCGACTTACCCCTACACCTGAAGTTGTTAGCCTTGTGTCAAAACTTGAAAGCAATATTACCCAGAGCTTTCAAATTCCGCCTTTCGGTGTTGATAAAATAAGTACGACTCAACCACTGGTGCTGGCCTGGTGCCAAATATTTGAAACCAATATAGTTCCGTTCCCATTTGAGATACATTGCAGGAATATGATTAGTGCCACTACTTCACTGGTGCTATATTTTAATTGACTCCAGAAGGATGAAAGACAAAGCTTGACTTTGATGGATTTAATCTCAGATTGTCTTCGTGCCCAGTTAAAAAGAGATCAACCATGTCACAAATAAACAAGTAAAATAAGTAGATAAATGAATGAATAATAAGAAAGGAAAAAGAAAAATCATTTCACGATAAACATTTTACAGTCATTTTCTAAGGTGTACAACGCTTTCTTGTACCTTATTGATTTTACAACCGAACCGTAATGACTACAAACATAAAAAAGAAATACAAAAAAAAAAAAGGCATAACTACGTCCTGTCTTGTTTTTACTGTCTTGTTCTCACTGTCCTGTTCTTGTTTACACTTTCACCCTTCGCAAAATATCCAAATTTTAATTAATTTGCTTGCGGGAAGGACTGCTCCAACGAAGTCGCGTATTGTCCTTGCCTTCGAAACGCGGAGTAATGGACAGGGACAACTGAAGATGGGTAATATTCTCTATGCTGCATGTTTCGTTTCTGTTTCTTTTTTTCGTTGTTCGAAAAAAA
>NC_069005.1:13904173-13905376 GCF_001194135.2 Octopus bimaculoides | reverse complement strand
ATTGAAATTATGTTGAAAAAATTACTTTTGAAGATTTAATTCCATCCTTTTCCTCCTGGAATTTGATAAATGAATATATTAAAAAAAGGAGAAAATTTTCAGAGATACTGGTATAATTAAAAAAAAAAAAAAGAAAAAAAATTATTGGTGGTGAATTTGCTGGTATGGTTGTTTGGCATGCAATAGGCCTGGAAATTTATATTTTATTAAAAAACACTTATGTGACAAATTCCAGAAGGGAGAATGGTGGAACTTTCTTTAAAATATTTTTTTGTTCAATATAATTGAATTCTACTTCATCAAAATGTATGAGGAAACAAAGTCGAGTCGTGTACATTATACGAAACTCCTCTCACTCCCATCGAAAAATTATGTTCACGACAAATTCCTATTTAATCGTCATCTACACCATTTAAAAGATATTTCTTGAAAATTTCATTAAAATCTATCTAATTTTCAGAAAGGAGCACACTTTTACAGTTATACCCAAAGTGTTTCCGTGTACCTTTTAGATTTTACAACCAAGCCTTAATGTCTACAAAAGCAGAAAGAAAATACAAAGAAGAAAAGACAAATTGTATGTACCTACCCACACAATGAAATATACAGTAATTCTTGTAGAAAGGCGAAGCAGACTAAGAACAAACAAAACATCTTTGCTGTCTTGCTTTTACCCAATATAAGTCTCTTTATGGCGCTAAACTCATCACGTCTCTCCAATTGCCTTATTGCATCATGTCTAGCCATGATATTTATTTTTCTAAATGATTGTTTGAACTGATGTTTCTTGATCTGATTATTTAAAAAAAAAACAACTTAAGATACTAAATATTTTACTTTAAAGAAAATATTTACAGCATCGCATGCGCGTTCGTAGCAGGCGTTTGAACAAAATCAAAATGGCGTCAATGTACACACGTAACCTTGCAATGATTTTGCTGCCGACAAGTGACATTTTCCCATTTGAGATGATACAAAACAAACAAACAAAAATAAACCCTATAAGTGAAATACACACACACACAAACATGTCCCCTGTGCTGTCCTGCACGCACGACGAACATATATATATACCTAGACTCTTTAACATGCTGTCCGTTCGAGCGGACTCTATGTATGTATGTATATATATATGTACATGTATGTGTGTGTGTGTGTGTGTGCTGGAGCACGCCAATGAAAATGACACTTTTGGATAGAAAA
>NC_069005.1:13903591-13904163 GCF_001194135.2 Octopus bimaculoides | reverse complement strand
TTGGATAGAAAAGGTGGAAGGTTGCCTGCGGGGCTCAAACCCACACCTCCTGTAAACGTGACGTTAGGAGTCATGATAGATGAACTGTAGAGTGGTAATTCGCTGCGGGCTAGCTAGGAAGTTGGTCAGCAGCGGAAGGGACTTCTGGTGGGAGAAGAACAACGGAATGTCAGTAGTGAGTGTTAAACGAATCTGAATGAATTAAACAGAAATAACTGGCGGCTTAAGCCCTGGTGTACGTAAAGTAATAAACCTTTGATAAATGTATTCTTGTCTCCACTAGTTTGTTTGCGTATAGCTTAACAAAGCTATAACTGGTGACCCCAACGATAGAACAACACCTCACGCTATCGAAACAAACATGGCAAGCAACAAAACAACACTGAGGCTACCACAATTCTAGCCTAAGAGGGTTCGCGCAGACGGGAGCCCAATTCAATATAAACAAGATAACGGCCGACCAAACGAAATACTCGTACGTTGTGGCGGCACTAGATGAAGATACGGCAACGAGGGCGCTGGACATTTTAACCCAACCCTCACCAACGCACAAATACGCCATATTGAAAACC
>NC_069005.1:13902667-13903308 GCF_001194135.2 Octopus bimaculoides | reverse complement strand
AGTGGATACTTTCAGACGCAGTGAACGAGAAGCGGCAGCCAAGATACTGGAGGAGGAATTAGGCGATTCTAAGCCTTCGGAACTGATGGACAAGATGTTGGCACGAGTTACCTCCGGTGACTCACGTTCCTTTTTGTTTAGGGAAACATTCCTCCGCAAGCTGCCACCCCAGGTCCAGGCCCTCATAACTCAGACCGAAATCAAGGACCTGCGGCAATTAGCGAAGACAGCTGACGTACATTTTTAATCCAGTGGTATCATGGTCAACGTCATAGGGTCGGCCCCGAGACGGGGTAGAATTAAGCAAGATGATCTGTGCTTCTACCAAGAAAAGTTCGGGAAAAAGGCGACAAAGTGCAAACAACCATGTAGCCTCGGGGTCCAGTGACCCAAGGAAACTCCATGCTCCTCTATGTCTACGATCGGAGCTCCGGACGCAGGTTCCTAATTGACAGTCAGCATGATCCCGGCGTCGGCAAGAGACCTCCGTCACGAAAAGCGGAGCCAACCTTTAACAGACGCCAACGGATCCACAATCATCGCACCCTTTCTCTCAACATCGGCTCACAAAAATACACATGGGCATTCACCATCGCCGACGTCCATCAGCCCATAATCGGGATGACACACCACATCTCCAC
>NC_069005.1:13899332-13902415 GCF_001194135.2 Octopus bimaculoides | reverse complement strand
ACAATCCCTTCAACGCCTGATGGACACTGTGTGCAGAGGTCTAGATTTTGTCTTTGCATACTTAGATGATATCTTTATTGCAAGCCAAAACGCGGAGTTACATAAGAAGCACCTAGTGACTCTTGTTGATAGGCTGGAACAGTATGGCTTAGTAATCAACCCCACCGAGTGCGTTTTTGGTGTGACAGAAATCGACTTCTTGGGACATCGACTCACATCCCTGCCAGAAAAAGTGAAAGCTATCCTATCCTTTCCATTCCCCACCACAAGCAAGGCTAACTTTGTGATCATTCGACGTAACTCACGACGAAAACCCCTCCAGTTACCCTACGATGGTCCATATCAAGTCATACATCCGGGAGATAAAACATTCTAACTTCTAATTGGCGGACGACAGGACACAGTCTCCATCGATAGGCATCTAGGTCTTTCTGTAGAAGATTTGCAAGTGTCCCAGCGGAGTTGTGAAATCACTTTCGTATTGCACATTCAGTATTTCACTTATCCTCTGGAGGTCTGCAGTCGGTTTCTCAGACTTAATGTCTGATGAAGCCAGATCAGCTGCCTTACGACAGTTGTTGTTGTTCTCCTTGGGCTCACAGTTGTTCAGTGGGGATGCCTATTTTTGTTGTGTTCATATCTCTCTCTCTCTCTTAGCACCACCCTTTTCTTTTCGATTTGAACCACGGTTCGGTGAAAACCAAAGTTTTTCAGGGTTTCCGCAATTAGAGTATTTGGTAGCGATTCCTCTGCCAAGTTCCATGCAAGTAGCATTATATATATATATTCCCTGAGCGTCCAATATACTTATTCGCGTTGTTTTTTCGTGTTTTTTCTTGCTTGTTCATGTTTGGATTGACTATATATAGGGCAGTTTAGCTCAATGGTTTAGAGCACCGTGACGCGTAATCAGGGAGGTGTGAGTTCGGGTCCAATAGCTGGCCGCCAACACTTTTTTCTGCAAAATAGGGGTAGCTTATCCTGTTCAGGCTATATTATTAGCATTATCCTGCGTTTGAGAATTTAAAATCACTTCTTTAACTTTCTAAGACATCTCAACGCTTCTTAAGCAAACTTCGTTTGTTTGTTTACGTTCATCGTAATTTGAATATATATATATATATATATAAGTTATGGTATATTCTGCTAAGAACATAATGCAGTACAGTATAAAGCTCGTCCACCTTCAGATCTACTCCCTCTGCTATCCAGTAGTAGTATTATACGTACTTCCAGGTTTGCGTTTAGCCATCTGTCGTGAGTGAATAGGTAATTGAAAACATTAGAATCAACAACGGGTAAGGTTGGACATTATTTTTTAATCACTACAGTTGTTTCGACGCAGCGTAGTTCTCCAGGTGTGCGGGTACTTGATTATGCAACTGTTTCCCTGCATCATGAAATCTAGTTGGCCATAAGTCATGGAAAAAGCACATTGTAAAAGAAAATTTTGGGAGTTTTTATTTTTTGTAATGGAGGAGTAGTATATACTTCGTTATATAACGTGTCAAGAAGTTACCGTTGGTTTCACATCTGCTATTGCACTCGGCAATATAGGCGACTCATCAGACCTGCCAGCCGGGAGCACAGAAGCCTGATGAGTTGCTAAGTGCAATAGTGGACGTGAAATCAATGGTAACTTTCTAACAGGTTATATGCCATAATCAAATGCATACTACTCAGAGAGAGAGAGAGAGAGCTGCTCACTACGCGCGCGCGCACTCTCTCTCACACACACACACACACACACACACACACACACACACACATACAATGGTCTTCCGCACAATAACCGTCAACTGAATTTCACTCGCAAAGTGTTATTTGTCTAACAGAGGCCTACAGTCGTAGACACTTGCTTCTAGAGCTGCTCCGTGTTGCTGCGGACCTGGAACCACGTGATTGTGAAGTGAAATTCTTAACTACACAACCAAGCCATCTACATTTGCGTCCGCAGACATTGTACAGTCTAGATTTCGTTGTGAGTCTTCTGCTACAACAGACAGACTACTCAATCGAATATCGATCCGTTCTTAGTTGATTGGTTCATGACTCATATATACCAATCTACATCGTTGAATAATGGGAAAAAAACCATAGGTACTGCGTAGCTGTGTGGTTTAGGTAGATTGCTTCCCAATCATCTGGATTTGAGTTCAGTCCCAGTGTATGACACCTCAGGGAAGTGTCTTTTATCATAGCCCCGGGCCAACTATTGCATTGTAGGCGGATTTGGTAGACTGAAACAGAAAGAAGTCTGTCGTATATTCGATATAATTTTTAAAAACACATGCTTATTATGGACTTCCGGTAACGTATGAGAAATGATATACAGTAACCGGCAGGTACGAAGTAAGTGTTCATTTCTTTCAGAGTGTGTAAATTACGATTATAATGGAATTTAAAGAAAAATAAATAAATAAACAGACACGGGATCTTTTCTATTTGACTGCACTTTTTGAAATTTTAAAATTTGATGTAATTTTTCGCGCTGAATCTCAGGGCATAATCCACTTGTGGATCTTTCTGATTTGACGGGCAACACTTGTTTTCTTAACGAAACACTTTCAAACTCGGGATACTGGTAGAATGTGTCATATAAAACAACTCTTTCTCTTAGCCTTCTTAACAAAAAATTGTACATCGCAAGTTATTTCATGTTAAAGTTGTCATATTTCTGTAATTTCAACCAACCACTGACGTCTATTCAGCTGAATACAGTTACTGATGTTTTGTAAACAATTTTTTGCCGGCGAGAAAAATGTTATTCCCTGTTGACATATTTCATCCGGTTTCTTGGTTTGTTTTCTTTTGAAGCAGACAAAATTACAGAAAAATGGTAATTTATACGCATATATTGCTTATATAATAAATTACGCTGTGCGTATCTGTGTTTGTAACAATTTTTCGCTAATTTTCTATGTACTGTGTACTCAGTAACACATTTTCTAAATGATGGTAGAGTTTGATTTGAAGAAGATTTGGCTGCTATTTCTAGGAAATGAAGCACTTGGTGGAGGTGCATTAATAATTCTGCCAGCTCCAATAACAAGTGCAGGCAATATTCAAGTATTTTGATAGCT
>NC_069005.1:13890170-13897858 GCF_001194135.2 Octopus bimaculoides | reverse complement strand
GGCACATATTACATATATCTACAAAAAGTTCTGTGAATTTACTGAAACTCCTCTCCCTCTCCCCCAATTTTTTTCTCAAAAAATTCCAATATAATCGGAAGCTATATTACCTTAAGCATATTTGTAGAGAATTTCATTTTTAAAAATCCATTTTTCTGTAAGTTATGAAGAAACATATTTGATGGAGTACATTTTGTTTTCCCATTGCTTTAGCATAAGTAATATTAAGATTACATTGCTATTATATATCTACACATCAGCTTGCTCCATTTCGCTTTCATTTTGTATGTAACAATATTTAATTATATAACTGCATGTTATATATAAACAAACAATATACTTCTTTTGTATGGTTTGCACCAAAAGGTTGACAATAATGTGAATGAGATGGGCTTTATTTTTCACAACATTAAAACGTAGATAGGATAATGGTATTTTTGATGAGATTGTGTTTAATGATATATACAAACTGTGCTAAAAATGCATCAAAGTGTGTATATATTAAAATTTATTGGCAGTAATCAGGCAGCAACTTTTCATTGCTTTATAAATGCACATTCTTTTAAAATAATTGTATTTCATCTTATATCTTAATTTTTACATTTTACATTATTGACATTTGAGCTTCCTCCATGTTGCATGTTGTGCAAGTGCTCTTCTCCCATGCATGCCATGTGTATACTTATGTACATACACTATAAGAATATATGGTACAATGATATCAAATCAATGTAAAATATGCTATCTAAAAGACGGTGTGTTCACACCAGCACATATCATTGTCGTCATCATCATCATCATCATTTAACATCCATTTTCCATGCTGGCATAGGTTGGATGACTTGGCAGGAATTGGCAAGTCCAGGAGCTGCACTAGGTTCCATAGTCTGCTTTGGCTTGGTTTCTATAGCTGGATGCCCTTCCTAATGCCAACCACTCCAGAGAGTGTATTGGGTGATTTTTACATGGTACCATCACTAGTGCTTTTTATGTAGCATCAGCACCAGTGCTTTTTATGTGGCACCTTGGTTTTAGGATCTCAGTCCTGTTGTGGTGGGCAGGCCTTCTTGAGTACGGCAATGCACCATATATCTCGGTCCTTTGTCATCTTTGTAAGGCTCAGCATTTTGAGATTGGCCTTCAATACTTCATCCCATTTCTTCCTGGTTCTCCCTCTTCCACAACTTCCCTCCACTTTAAGTGATCAGCCATTCTTTATGCAGCTGTCCTCATCCATCCACATCACATGACCAAACCAGTGCAGTCTTCTCTCTTGAACACCACATGCAATTCTTCTCATGCTTAACTTCTCTCTCAATTCACCAATGCTCTGTTGCACATGCACACTGACATTACACATCCAGTGGAGAATACCAGTTTCGTTTCTCCCCAACCATTGCATGTCACTACCATGTTTGTCAAATTAAGGCATCTCACTACCCTGTAGCACCACAATTTGTACACATGCATCATACAATCTTCTCTTCACTCAGAGACAGAGAGAGAGAGAGAGAGAGAGAGAGAGAGAGAGAGAGAGAGACCCCTTTAGTTGCTAACAGAGGTAAAAGCTCTTTGAACTGTCTCCATCTTATACTTATTCTAGCAATTACACTTTCTGTACTTCCTCCTCCACTGCTAATTAGGTCACCTAAGTAGTAAATATTATCAACAACTTCCAGAGACCCACCAGGACATTTAAGGAAATCAGCTTCCCATGTATCGGTGGTCTTTATGGCTCCCATATATCTTTATCATGAATAGCACTGAAAGGACTTTGACAAACATAGCTGGTTGATTGATTGACTGATCAATCAACCAAACAATTGATTAATTGATTGGTCAAACAGTTAACCAGTTTGATAAACAAATAATCCTTTATACAATAAGGACAAGGCTTGAAATTTGGGAGGATGGGACTAGTTGATTACATGGACCCCAGTGCTCAGCTGCTATCTATTTCAATGACCCTGAAAGGATAAAAGGCAAAATTGACCTCAGTGGAATTTGAATTCAGAATGTTAAAATGAATGAAATGTTGCTAAGCATTTTGTTGGCATACTAATGATTCTGTGAGCTCACTGCCTTAATTTGACAAACAAATAATAAGAAAGTGAAGAAAAACCAGTGCGTGTATTTATTATTAGCATAATGATCCACCCCAGACACAACAACATATGTTTTAGCACACGAGTTCACATCAAATCATTACAAACCAATTACAAAACCAGAATATATCTACTTTTGGAGGAATGTTCAACAGTATGCCAGTGTGAGCGTTCCCGTTAGTAATTCCTCTTCACTGACAAAGGAAATCTTAATGAGTAGAATTTTGGTTGGGGATGGGGAGTATCAGTGAAAAACATTGTTTGGTGAGTCACATTGCGATTGACGTGACGCAGGTGTACAATTATTAGAGCAAGACAATGCTGGCCAGGGAAAGAAAAAGCAACTCTATTTTGAACATTTCAGCAAAACAATATAATTTCTTGAAATATTGCAGTTTGAAAATTTCTGAATTATGTGACAAATTCAAAACCATATTATTTTTGCTTCTTTTTATTTTATTATTTTTTTTTTGTTATTCTGCTTTGTTTGGTGAAGAAATTTAGTAAGGAAGAAAAACAAAAGAAAAGGATTTTTTAAAATCTTTAATTTTTAATTTCATATTTCAATTTTTATTTATACACTTATTAAGATCGTTGTTGTTGTTGTTGTTATCATCATCATCATCATCATCATCATCATTATTATTATTATTATTATTATTATTATTATTATTAGGCAGTGAGCTAGCAAAATCATTAGCAACACCGGGCAAAATGCTTAGTGGTATTTTGTCTGTATGTTCTGAGTTCAAATTCCGGTGATGTCGACTTTGTTGTTCATCCTGTTGGGATTATTGAAATAACTCTTATAATTCTATAAAATTTTCTCTCAGAGACACAAATCTTTTATGTTCATTGGTTGTGAAATTACATGGTGGAATTACCTCCATCAATAAGGATACTACTGTCAATGAGAACTTTTGTTCTACCTGACATCAATACCTGGATGCACATTTTTGTATACACAACAATGCAGTTGAGTATCATTGGCAGACAGTTTATTTCAGCCTGTACCATGTGTTAAAAGCTAAACGAAAGCCTATGGTTTTGGACCGGGAGACAGCAGACTGTCAGTGTTGATTGACTTAAGCAGGCTGCTGTCATTCAGTCTTTTCCCCTTCCATCACACTCTTCTTCTTCTCCTGCCACATCCACACAACCTACACATAATCATAACACATCTAACAACAACACACCTCTTACTGACAGAGTAACCAGGGATGGAAGAAGAGTGCATTGGTTGGCTAGATGCATAAAAACACACACCAACAAAAGACTGTTTTCCCTTTTCCAAGCAAAAAGACAAAAAACTACAGAACTTTGCATTTTCTATGAACTTTTAATTGTTGCATGAACATTTTTCAACCATTTTTTCAGTATTCAATGAATATATTTTTTCGTTTTCTTTTTGTATTTCTGTTGGTCTTTCTTTCTCTTTTTATATGAACTACTTGCTTTTTTTTATATATTTTCATACTCTTACATTCCATGCAAAAGAACTGGGTGGGAGCTACTTGTATCAGATTCAAAACTGAATTATTGGACAGCCATGCAAATACTACGGTGACATCACTGTTGATACACATGATCAGCCAATTAACCGACCAATCAATGTCAAGCCTTCATGTGATTCGACTTTCTAGAGCCTTCTAATGAGCATTATAAAAAGGTGAGTTTAGGGCTGCAACTTCCAAATGTTGAAGCAGTAATGACTCCATTCTCATTTTTCCTTCACCAGCTGCGCAACTAGAAGATACAGATTTTGCCAAAGCGAATTTAGTGCAGTGGTTCTCAACTGGGCGTCCATATGGCCCTGAGGGTCCATGTAAGATTTTTGGGAGTCTATGCAGCAAAATAATAAATTGGGGATCCGCAATAGTACTTAAAGGGTCCCTGAAAAAATTTTGTCTTAGGTGTATGTATTGGTATGTATTGCAAGAAATATCTGGGTTTCTTTCTCCAACATTTTACAAAGTTCTACCTACACAAGTTAATGTGTGAAAAACAGAATGGGAATTTTGAGAGAAGTTTCCATAAAACTAGTTTTTAAACATCAAATGGCTATGGAGGTGTCCACCAGAATAAAATAGTAATCAAAGGTGTCCATAGATAAAAAAGGTTGTGAGCACCTCATTTAGTGTGATTATGTTCCCAGTTATGATGGGCTACTTACAGATTGATAAGTACCTGCTATTTTGTCGTAGATCCCAGTAATATGTCTCTCCTGGTGTGTATAAATTGTTGCTTTTATTTTTCACCCAGGGGCCAACACAGAAAATGTGATGCACAGTAAATAAAGCTTCTGTTAACAGCTCACTACGGGTTGTTAATCATTTTTATGTGCAGCCCTAGGAAGAGATTTTTGTTCTCTACCAACATCAATGTATAACCACAACATTCAGCTTGACAAGCTTTTGACATTAATATTCAATAAATTTATTTCGTTTTAGATTTCATTTACAAATAAATCATTCTGAATTCATATATGTTAAAATCAGGTACCTTGATTTATCTATTTTTATTGCCCTCACTTGCTTGGTTTATGCATGTTCTTCTGTCTGTTTATCTGTCTCTGTTTGCTTTTCTACCTGTCTATCTTCCTATCCCATTTCTACCTACCTACCTACCTACCTACCTACCTACCTACCTACCTACCTATGTACGTACGTACATACATCCACAGACACATGTAACCCTTAACATAGTTCTCAGGGAGATTCAGCATGACACAGAATTTGACTTGGGTTGGCCCTTTGAAATACAGGTACTACTCATACTCATATAAGTATATATACAGCTTTGGGCTAAATTTGATAATTTTTATGTTTCTTTTTCAGGAACAGCTTGATGTATTGATGAATAGTCAACAGCATTGGAGAGCATAAAGATTAAAGTTGTAGTTGAGAAAAAGCTTGTTGACATGGAAGACTGGAAGCTATCTGAATATTGGAAAAGAGTTGCCTGTATCACGATGATTCATTCCAAGTATCAAAATGCCAACATCATGGCTGCTGCTCAATGCTCTGTGAATACTGTAAAGGATGTAAGATGTGATGGGGACTGCTGCAATGGAGGCTACAAAGCTGTGGCCAGTAGCAACTGTGATGGTGTTTGGGTGTGTCTCCATGAAGGTGAAATCATTGTGTGCCACATCTCTGAACAGGACCTTAGGCTCGGTTCAGATGGCTATATGAAGCTGATGGAGACTGTGGCCGGAGAGCATTACTGCTGGAAGGCTATAGGCATGGCAGCAGGATTTAACCCCATGCCATACCTCCAGAAAGAGACAGATGTGGTTGTCAGAGAATTTCTATGACTTCATCAGACCTGATTTCTACTCTCCTTATTTCTCCGATTGTAATCTCATGAATTACTATGTAGGCAACATGTTTGAAAAAGGCACTAACTGCTCTGTTTGCAACACCAAGGCTGGGCTAGTGGCCAAGATCAAGGAGGATTTCGAAGATCAGAGACACAGTTAGAAATGTTGCACCAGGTTCCAGAGCCATCTTGAGGCTGTGGTGGAAGCTGAGGTAGCTACTTTGAATAAACTGTTATATTCTAGCCATAATCTAGTTTTCTGTTTTGATTTTTTATAAAAATACTTTTATTTTGGAATGAGATGTTGTTTTCTTTTCTTTTTTACGCAGCCTGAACACTGCACATATACCTCCACACACACAGCCCTCCACATACACAGCACACACACACACACAACCCTCCACACACACAGCACACACACACATGCACACATATACACACACATACATATACATCCACACTCACTCACATACACATAGACACATGCACATCCTCACATGCGCATCCCCACATGCACACACATATATATATATATACAAATATACAAAGAGAGAGACAGACAGACAGAGTGACAGAGAGAGAGACACACACACACATATGCACATCCCATTCCATCTATGTATACATGCACACATGCATGCACATGCATACATGCATGCACATGCACACAGCCATACCCACCCATTCACACACCCTTCAGACTGCTTCTGACACACTATTGACCCTTCCATCTACACACACACACACACACACACTACCACACCCACCCATTCACACACCTGTCACTATAGCTGGTGACCTTTCAGAGTGACATTAAACATACATGCACACAGATCCCTCCACATGCACACAGATCCTACCACATACACGCACACACACACACAGATTACTCACACAAGCACAAACACATACAAGCAGTTAATACCACACACACACATACACCGCACACACAGTTACCACCACACGTACACATGCTATCATGCATACACACACATGCAGTTACTGCCACACACACACACATGCACGTACTCACACACATGCACGCACACACACACTCCACCTTCACACTCTCCTCTCCCAGAAAGCACTTTCCACTCGTCCTTCTAGTTTTGGTCACTTCAGAAATGTAACCGCACAGGGACTATTGGCAATTTTTTTCATGCTTCTTCCTTCTTCCCTTTGGACTTTCCTGTTTTCGAAGAAGAGCTATGCCCAAAACGTAAAACAACTACTCTTTTCCTTCTCCAAGTGTCGCATTAATACTTTGCTTGTGCTACATCTTCATGTTTATTTGCTTTTTTCCTTTTTCTCAGTTTCTTTCTCTCATCATCATCATCCTCATCATCATTATCATCATCATTGTTTAACGTCCGCTTTCCATGCTAGCATGGGTTGGACGATTTGACTGAGGACTGATGAACCAGATGGCTACACCAGGCTCCAATCTGATTTGGCAGAGTTTCTACAGCTGGATGCCTTTCCTAACTGTTTTTTGAATTAACTCTACACACACATACATACATATCTGTGTGTGTGTGTGTGTGTGTATATATATATATATATATATATATATATATATATATATATATATATATATATACGTTGCCAGTATCGCCTGACTGGCCTTCGTGCAGGTGACACATAAAAGCACCTACTACACTCTCTGAGTGGTTGGCGTTAGGAAGGGCATCCAGCTGTAGAAACTCTGCCAAATTTAGATTGGGGCCTGGTGTTGCCATCCGGTTTCACCAGTCCTCAGTCAAGTCGACCAACCCATGCTAGCATGGAAAGTGGACGTTAAAGGATGATGATGACACACATACACATACATATATGTGTGTATATATATATGTATGTATATGTATGTATATATTTATAAATATATGTATGTATATGCATGTGTGTGTTTATATATATGTGTGTGTGTATATGTATATGTATATATATATATATATATATATATATATATATATATGTGTGTGTGTGTGTGTGTATGTATGTATATATATCGGTATTCATACTCTTAATTGCTTTATCTACCCTGGTACTATCAACTCGGATAGCTGGTCCCTCTATTGGGTCGACATACGGCAGGCTCTCTTTCTCCCATTCATTCTCTTTATTAAGCAATCTATCGTAGTGGCATCTCCAGACCTCTTTCTTTGCATCCTCATTTAGTGCAAGCGTACCATATATTATATATATTATATATATATATAATACCTCGACTCGAGGTATTTCGTGTTGCAAGACAGTGTAGGA
>NC_069005.1:13884678-13887990 GCF_001194135.2 Octopus bimaculoides | reverse complement strand
TATATATATATATAGATATGTACACACGTACAAACACATATCTGCTTCCTTAAAAGATACCGAAAACTAGCTGCCCAATCACTTAGTTAGCTAAGCTTGTTGACACCCAGTTATTGTATTACTAAACTAGTCCTATTGTCCAGTTGCCCTGTTGCACCTCATACCTTTATAACCAATGATTAACAGAATTATGCACTAGTTCATGCAGAACACCAGCAGAATACACACAGAAGATGTTTTATGTGCAGCAAACAAATACTTTTATTTAAAATTATAACTTCTGTGAGGAAATTCTATCTTCTCCAGAGCCTTGCCACTCTTTTAAGTTACTAAGGTTCAGAATGTACACAAACAAGTTTGAACTCTGCATGTATCAAAGAACAGCCATTGATATGATAACAATCACTGAATAAAAGGCAGTTTGCATGATATTTAGATATTTCAATCAAACTAGACAACAAAAGATCAACGGGAAGTTGATTCCGTTCCAATATCTTGCAGCAAAGGAGTAAAGCATGTATGTCATCGAATTTTCAGACCAAGAATGATGGTATATCGTGAAGACCTTCGCATGAAGATGATTAGAAAACAGTAGTGAGTGAAATGTCATGTATACACTCACACACATACAAACACAAACACACACGTGTGTGTGTGTTTGTACATATGTGGGCATATATGTGTGAATGTATGTTTGTGTGAAAATGTGTATGCATGTATGATGCATATGTGTGTGTTTATGTTTGTGTGCATCTTCCATCTTTTATTTGCATAATTTACTTGCTTCAATGATTGGACTGTGACCATGCTGGGGCACTGCCTTGAACTATCTTAGTCCACGGAATCTACCCCAGTACTTATTTATTAAAGCCTGGTAGTAATTCAGATCTTTTGTCGAACTGCTAAGTTCCAGGGATGTAAACACGCCAAGACTAGTTATCAAACAGTGGTGGGGGGACAAGCACAGACATAAAGACACACACACACATGCACACACATATGATGGGCTTCTTTCAGTTTCTGCCTACTATATGACTTTGTGAATATGTATGTGTGTATGTATGTGTGCATGTGTGTGTGTGTGTGTGTGTGTGTGTATGTGTATGTGCACATACATATATAAGGAATAATTGAGATTCAGTTAAATTAGGTACTTAAGTTGAAGCACCAAGCCAGTCCAGTATTATCCGCACAGCTTGAAGTAAGGTAAATAAAAGCAAAATAAAAGCAAAATAAGCAACAGGATATGAAGTAGTGATGCAGTACGGCCATTTCAAGTGGCTCCATTTAATTGAACAATGCAATCGTTACATCAATTTAAATGCAGTGCCATCTTCAGCTGCACAAATAAATAGATAGAATTTTAACCAGTAGGACACATTAATATAATTTTTCTCAAATATTTTAACAGTCATGGAAGCCTAGAGTTGTCAAATCAGTTGATGACGCACCAAGATCCTATGACATAACACTGTCAGATGGAAGACAGTACTGATGAAATCGCTGTCATCATCATCATCATCATCATCATCATCGTCATTTAACGTCCGCTTTCCATGCTGGCATAGGTTTGACGGTTTGACTGAGAGCTGAGAACTTCTGGTGAGCCAGAAGGACAGCAAGTCAGGATTCAAGAAAAGCAGTCATGGAAGCCTAGAGTTGTCAAATCAGTTGATGACGCACCAAGATCCTATAACATAACACTGTCAGATGGAAGACAGTACTGATGAAATCGCTGTCATCTGTGGACAACTGTGATACAGATGAAGCTGAGACTACAGACACTATCTGTAATTAAACAATAAGATCCGGATGAAAAATCAACATGCCAGAACAATATTGAAACTGATATCAACAACTGTTGAATTTGAGAAGTGCTCCATGAAAAGAGAGACTCATGAACTGTGTTAATTGCTAGGAAGCATATTTCATTATTTGTCCCACATTTGAAAAAGTTAAAGAGATCATTTTCTTAATGCGAAAAAAAAAAAAAAAAAAATTCATTTATGGACAGTTAAATTTAAAGAAGATATATACAGGGACTTTGAAGAAAGTTACTTTATAAGAATGATAATGAATATATAGTTGAGTTTATTTGAAGTTGATAATTTAAGTTCCAAATATTGCCATAACTGAAACTTTGTGTGTATATTGACTACAATAATACCTCTTGCAATGTTTGTAAAGAAGGGAGATGTAATGAAAGTGACTTTACGTTAAGATGTACACACTAAGTGTGATGGCATGAGTTTATGATGTATGACATAACGAATATACATAGTAATGGTTGCTTCCTGTGTCATCTCATAATTCACAGGCATCTTGGCCAAATGTCATTTTCTGTAGCCTCAGACCAACCCATATATTGTGAATGAAATTGAGTAGATGGAAACTGTACAGAATCTCATTGGATGGTCTGTATCTATTATTCAAAGGGACAGCCTCATTGCACACATACCCTGTCACCTTGATTCTGCATATGTTTTGAATAGCAAACATGTCAGGGGAACACTCAGCGGATTATCGTATGTCAAAATTTGAAATAAATTCTATAATTTCTATTGTTGATGCTGTGGTTATTAATCTCCTGCAAACACTTTAGTGCTAAAATTCTAACTATATGTGGCTCTTTATTATTCAAATTGTATAACTTGTGTGTGGATTTGCCTTCCATAGTATCCTGGCTGGATCAGTGGCAGAAAAGCATCCAGGCTAGGAAACCAGAGTCAGCTATCTTTACTTTCAACAATCTTTACTTTTGTGTTTGTCGCATGAATTGGCCATGTAGTTCCATCACTTTCTCTCTGTTTGCTCCAGCATTCTTCCTTTTCTCTTTGAATTCTTTTACTGGTTGCTGATAGCATCTTTTCTTTATTCTGCACAACATACCTTTTCAGACTCAGTATTGCAGTATTAACGGTGCCTTCTGCATTTAGTAATCCTCTGCCACCTTCCTTTCTTGGTAGGTAGAGTCGGTCAGTATTGCTTTTAGTGTTGTGCATTGTGAACAGCTTCCTAGTTCTTCTATCTAAGTTCTGTAGCTCAACCTTTGTCCACTTCAGAAAGGGAGCAGAGTATCTCAACACAGGCATAGTCCATGTATTCATGGTTTTAATGATGGTCCTGCCGCTTAATTTTGCTTCAGGCACCTTCCTAATTCTCTTGTACACTCTTTAGTGACTTTCTCTCTCATTTCTCTTTCCATTATCCTATAGTCTTGCAGCACACTTAAGTATTTATATCCCTCATTATTCCACAGCAATCTAATGCTGTTGTCTTGTGGCAATCCTCCTCCTCCTCCTCCTCCTCCTC
>NC_069005.1:13881243-13884563 GCF_001194135.2 Octopus bimaculoides | reverse complement strand
CATCATCATCATCATCATCATCATCATCATCATCATATGTCTGTACAACCTTTTGAAAAGTTACAGTCTACATATATATTTTGAATAAATTTTTAATCTATTGACTATGGATGGCCAATTTTCTATGACTGATGACTGAAAATCAGCTATAAAGAATCTCTGAGTAACAGTTATCTTTTACCTTATATCTTTTACTTGTTTCAGGCACTTGACTGTAGCCATGCTGGGGCACCACCTTGAAGGGTTTATAGTTGAACAAATCAACTCCAGGACTTATTTCTTAATTTACAGCTGGTACATATTCTATCAATCTCTTTTGCTGAACTGCTAATTTATGGGGATATAAACACACCAGCACTGGTTGTCAAGCAGCTGTGAGGGACAAACACAAATACAAACACACACACACACACACACACACACACACATGACAAGCTTCTTTCAGTTTCCATCTACCAAACCCACTCACATGGTTAGAAGACATTTGCCAAAGATACCATACAGTGAGACTGAACCCAGAACCATTTGGTTAGGAAGCAAGCTTATTCTGCTTAGTTTTTTTTTTTTTTTAACTTAGATGTAAAACTCTGCTGTCTCTTGTGTATTTCTCTGCTTTCAACTTTCCCCTGAAGAAGGACATTGTCTGAAACGTCAGATTTTCCATTCCTCACCACATGTTCACTGTCTTCTTTTTAATAGATTTTACAACATAATAAAAGAATTGCTGATACAGACCAACACCAGCCTCTTTGGAGTTTGTTTGATCATATACATACATGAATACATACATGTCTATATATACAGTCACTGGACAAATTTTTTTCTGGTAACAAATAAATAACATAATTTATTTAATAAATGAAGAATTAGAATTGCGTTCCCCAACTCTAGAAATTTAGCTCAAATTATAGTCACCCACAACACCAAACAAATTGCAAAAGCTCAGGACAATAACATTAATAAGATTAATAATGAAAACCAAATTAAAGAAAATAATAATAATAATACCAATTTTGAAAACGATAGTAACATGATTAATCCAAATTCTATTGAAATTACAGCTAAAAAAGTAAATAATGATCAAAGGGAAACTGTTCAATCAAATAATTCTCTGAATTCTATGACTTATTAGTCACAGGCACACATGGTGACTAGAAAGAGTAGCAACTGTTATGAAAACAGTAATTGTAAAGATAATCAGCAAAAATATAAAACAAACACAAACATTATAAAATCTAATAATAAAATGTAGATAACTTTATACATGGAAAATATGATTGTGATAGGAGAACACAATGCAAATTTTAAAATAACTGTAATGCAAGAAATACCATCTATAGATGTGTATAAATAGATAAAAATAAATGTTACTATATTGGTGTTAGCTCATGCTTATAAATCAAAGAATAGCAAATCATGGAAGTTCATTTAGAAATAATACTAGAAAATTTTCAATGAGTCTTAGCAAACTTATATGGTCACTTAAGGATGAAAATATTAAATATTCATTAAAATGGGAAATTATTAATACTGCAAAGCCTTATGAAATAGGGAATGAAAGATGCAATTTGTGCCTGGAGGAATTATGTCAAATATTTACTTAAAAAAATTAATTAGTTAACACTAGACATGAAAGAAGTTTTAATTGCTTATACAAACAATATTTTCTTTTTAAAAGAAAACACCTCATAGAAGAATGTCACAGTTTACTACTACTACCAAGCCTAATTCAAACTAAAAGCAGAGGGAAAATTCCTCTTCAAACAATGTCATACTTATATGCCCTGAAGAGATCATGCTAATAATGCATAAATCGCTGCGTATGAATATGCAACAATATGTAGTTGGTGCAATGAAAACATGTGTGGGACTATTATTATTTTTTAAAAAGGAAACATTGTTTGTGTAAGCAATTAGGATTTCTTTCTTGTCTAGTATTAACTAATTTATTTTTTTAAGTAAATATTTGGCATAATTCCTCCAGGCATAAATTGTATCTTTTGTCCCCTATTATTATGAATAAACTAACTGGAAATAAATATTGTACTTTACACTCTAAGTAGCCAAGAAATAAACTGGAACATTGGAAGGGAACTAAAGGAAGATTACCAAAAAACACACCATCAGAAGAAATAAGCGTTGGTTTTCTACTCAGAGAAATTCGGTATTTGCTTTGATATTATATCCCTCTTCTTACTACATACGTACAAACATACATATATATCTATACACACACACACACACACATATATACATATATATATATATACATACATCTATATATATATATATATATATATATATATATAATTACATACATACATACACACACATACACACACACACACACACACACATATATACATACAATACGTGAGCTGTGGCCATGCTGGGGCACTGCCATTTGGTGTTGCTACACAATTTTACTTCACAAATTTTACTTCAGGAATTGACATTTGGTGCATGAGAGAGTTTGATGCAGCTGCTCTCATCTGCACCTCCTGCCGTGAAGTTGGTTCATCTGGGACACCAGACAGGAAGAGGTCCAGCCCCATCTTGAAGACACCTACATCCACCGCATGCAGGTCTCTCAGATCCTTCCGGAGGATATTGAAGAGCTGTGGACCTCTGAAGCCCAGGCTATTGCAGTATCTTGTCCTACGTCTTGATGGCAAATTTGGAGTCCTTGGTACTATGCAATGGCGTCCAGTTCTTTTATTTGTGTAACTTTTGATGCCAAAATTTGGGACAATTCCTTCGAGGATCTTCCAGATGTATATTATGGCATATCTTTCTTGTCTACACTCTAAGGAATAGAGTCTTAATCTCTTGAGTCTTTCCCAATAGCTTATATGCCGCATAGCGGCTATCTTCTTCGTGTAACTTCGTTGAATTGCCTCAAGTTCTGAGATTAATTTGACACTGGTTGGTGACCATAGCTGAGAGCAATAGTCAAAGTGGCTTAGAACAAGTGTCCTCCAGAGCACCATCATGGTTTCCTGATATATATCTTTTTACATTTTTGTGTATGTGTTTATATATATTTGTGTATGTACGCATATACACATATAGAATGTGCTGAGTATAGAGGTGAGAAGACCATTGTTCAAATGGGAACTTAATTAGTGTGCTGGATTGAGTGGAAATGTTTATTGGTAATTCATACATACATAAAAACCCACATACATACATGCATACATACATACATACACACACATACATATGCATGTGTATGTATGTGTATATGTATATATATATACATATATATATGTGTGTATGTGTATATATATATATATATATATATATATATATATATATAT
>NC_069005.1:13878747-13880643 GCF_001194135.2 Octopus bimaculoides | reverse complement strand
TATATATATATATATATATATTTATATATATATATATATAATGATATTAAAAGTACGGCTGTTTCGTGATTAATCAAGTTAATGCTAACAAGGTCTCTCTCTCTCTCTCTTCCTGAATAATTAACCTCAGTGATTTATTGTTTCATGATTAACTGATCATATGCACATATTACGTCGTGTTATTGTTGTTGTTGTTGTTGTTGGTGGGTGGTGGTAGGGGCGAAATGGTTGTCATTGTAGTCAATGGCTTGTTTTTTTTGTTGTTGTTGTTTAGTTGCTGATCAGTTCTGATTGAGTAGACCCAAGATCAAAGACAATTCCACCTATAACCAGTTCACCCATTTTGTTTTTCAGGCATGGTTAATCCCGCACAACATTTTCAAATATGCCCTACCACCTTGCCCATCCATCCCTCCTTTGTTCATTTTTTTCTTCCCATTTTTCTCATTAACACTTTGCCTACCTCTTTTGTGCCATAATATTTTGTGACCTAGTGGTCCAATTTTGTTATAAATGATGTGTCAAAGACTTTTTTTTAGCCGTATCAGCTCAGACATATCTGTGTGGTAAGAAGCTTGATTCGCAACCCCATAGTTTCGTTCCACTGCATGGCACCTTGGGCAAATATTTTCTACTCTAGTATTGGCCTGACCAAAGTCTTGTGAGTGGATTTGGTTGAAGGAAACTGAAAGAAGCTCGTCATATATATGTATATATATCTATGTGCATATGTCTTTGTGCCCGTGCTTGTACAATCCCCACCACCACTTGATGACTGGTGTTGGTGTGTTTACATCTCCATAACTTAGCAGTTTGGCAAAGAGATCAATGGAATAAGTACTGGGGTTGATTTATTCAACTAAAAATTGTTCAATGTGGTGCCCCAGTATGGCTGCAGTCTAATGACTGAAACATGTGAAAGATAAAAGATATATATATATATTCTAGTTCACTACATAAAATATCACATTGGTTTATAGCATGGATATCACTGATGACTCCTGTACTACAGAACGATTATTATATTCAATTTGTACCATGGGATAAATGTGTTAAAAAGTGTTTATGGATCTATGGAAATTTTTTTCATTTATTTAGGATATTTTCTACGGATTATATTTCAGATTATATTATATAAGCTGTAAAAGCTTCTTTCCTACCAAAATTACTTTATAGAGGGCAGTGTTCCAATTATGGAGATGACGATAACTTGCACCTTCCTTACCAGGTTCTATCTCAGTTTCTATTGATTCAAATAGAAATCCATTCAAGAAATACTGAGAAGCATGTGTTTTGTACGTTTCATAGAATGTAGTTTGAACCAGAGAAATGTGAAGCTCTGTAAAAAAAGCAAAACAAAAAATAACAAAGAGAAAAACATCACTGCTGGAAGTCATCAGTGACTCCTGTGGTAGGAAAGGTGTTAAGACAACAGGATGTGAATTACAGCAATATTCACAAACTTATATTTTATAGAACTTTACAAAACTGGGGAACTTATACCTATCTATATTGTGCAGACTTTATACTGTTCCTCCATTTGTGACTAAGAAGTATATTTATTTATTTATTTATGTGTTTCAGTCAAGTGGCTGCGGTCATGCTGGTGCACCACCGTGATTTTCACGTTCCTTGCATGGCTCTTCTCCCCAACCTGACATGGTCCAATCAAGAGTTTTGATGGCACATCTGGTGTATAAGAGAATTTGACATAGCTGCCCTAAACTGCGTCTCATTACGAGCCATTGGTTCGTCTGGTATCGTGGAGAGGAAAGCGTCAAGTTTTGTCTTGAAGACCTCCGCATCCATGTCTTGCATGTCTCTCAAATGTTTTGGCAGGGCATTGAAGAGCTGAGGTCCTCTGAAACCGACGCTGCTGCAGTATCTCGTTCTTAT
>NC_069005.1:13877445-13878435 GCF_001194135.2 Octopus bimaculoides | reverse complement strand
TGGCAACGACCTCACTCGAATGATTTTCTAACGTGCCACTGGCACAAGTGCCAGTAAGGCGACGCTGGTAACGATCACGCTCAAATGGTGCTATTTACGTGCCACTAGCACGGAAGTCAGACAGCTGCTCTGGTAATGATCACACTTGGATGGTGCTGTTAGTGCTCCACTGGCACAGGTGCCGGTCATCGAATATGGTTCATTGAATATGGTTCGTCGAATATGGTTCAATTACGATTTTGATTTCACTTGCCCCAACAGGTCTTCGCAAGCAGAGTTTAGTACACACACACACACACACACACACACATGTATATGCAATGGGCTTCTTTCAGTTTCCATCTACCAAATCCACTGACAATGCTTTGGTTGGCCTGAGGCCACAGTAGAAGACAATTTCCCAAGGTGTCACAAGTGAATATTTTCTTTAATGAAATGCTATTTTCAGGCCTTTACCATACCAGACAGTCATATGAACAAATTCACCTTTGACAGTTTTGCTTTTTCAAATTATGTTCTAGAAAATTTCATTTTGTTAAAAACATTCATTAAACAAATTCAAGAAGGGAAAGGTTGGAATAGTCTTCACAAGTAATTTTTCCAACATAATTGTTTTCTACATCACAAAAAATGTATGAGGAAACAAAGTCAAATTGCATGAAATTTCACCTTACCCTGCACACTGTGATTTAATTGTAATCTATACTGTTTGGAAGATATTTCTCTCTTTTACTTGTTTCAGTCATTTGACTGCGGCCATGCTGGAGCACCACCTTTAGTCGAGTAAACCGATCCCAGGACTTATTCTTTGTAAGCCTAGTACTTATTCTATCAGTTTCTTTTGCCGAACTGCTAAGTTATGGGGACGTAAACACACCGGCATTGGTTGTCAAGCGATGTTGGGGGACAAACACAAACACATAAACATATACACACATACATACATATACATATAAATATGTATATATATATATATATATATATATATAT
>NC_069005.1:13875117-13877064 GCF_001194135.2 Octopus bimaculoides | reverse complement strand
ATATATATATATATACGACGGGCTTCTTTCAGTTTCTGTCTACCAAATCCATTCACAAGGCTTTGGTCGGCCTGAGGCTATAGTAGAAGACACTTGGCCCAAGGTGCCACGCAGAGGGAATGAACCCAGAACCATGTGGTTGGTAAGCAAGCTACTTACCGCACAGCCACTCCTGCGCCTGTAAAAAATTTTATTAGAAAATATCCATCTTTCTAAAAGTTATGAGAAGTGGGGCTTGCTTGTAAGTTACACCTACTGGACATTCTCTCTCCGTTTTTCTTTTCCTCTCTCCATCTATTTTCTTTTCTCCTTCCTTTCTGTTAAAGTGCATAGGCTCAAAACATCAAAGACTTTTCTATTTCTCCTGAGCATCAAAATAATGCACCTTGTTTGTTGTTCCCTCACTTTTCTCTGTCTTTTGTCTTTTGTACATTTGCACCATAAAAATAGGAAGTTAGGGTTTGAATGCTTTAGGTCATATGTCTACTCCATTAATGCCGAACCAAATTTAAACTACTTTGACGACAACATCAGTACCACTGCCACCACCATCACCACTAATGGCAGCAGCAATAGCAGCATCTGCAGCAACAGAGGCTGCAGCATCAGTGACAGTAGTACAGTTGGTCTGTGACAATTCTTCCCATCATTATTTACATTAAAAGCTACTGACACCGTAACATTGTGTATGTATGTGCTGTATGCATGAGTGCATATATGAACATAGGTGTAGGTGTGGCTGTGTGGTAAGTAGCTTGCTTACCAACCACATGGTTCCGGGTTCAGTCCCACTGCGTGGCACCTTGGGCAAGTGTCTTCTACTATAGCCTCGGGCCGACCAAAGCCTTGTGAGTGGATTTGGTAGACAGAAACTGAAAGAAGCCTGTCGTATATATGTATATATATATATATATATGTATGTGTGTCTGTGTTTGTCCCCCCAACATCACTTGACAACCGATGCTGGTGTGTTTACGGTTCGGCAAAAGAGACCGATAGAATAAGTACTAGGCTTCCAAAGAATAAGTCCTGGGGTCAATTTGCTCAACTAAAGGTAGTGCTCCAGCATGGCCACAGTCAAAAGACTGAAACAAGTAAATGAGTAAAAGAGTAAAGAGTATATCTGTGTGTGTGTGTGTGTGTGTGTGTGTGTGTGTGTGTGTGTGTACATGATTCCATTTAGATGTGTGTGTGCATGAGTTTGTTTATGTCCATGCATACAAATACATATGTGTGTAGTGTTGTTTTTGCATATGAATGTCTGTCTGTGCACATGTCTATGTTTTTGTAATTGTTATTGTTGTATAGTCCCAGGTCAGCTCTGATAACCTGGTACAGTGTTTCCCAAACTTTTTCCGGGCTGCCCATACTTGGTTCCCTGGCCACTTTCCTATTGACTCCCCCCCCCCACCATTACTACCACACAAACAAACACCTCTTTCTACAGAAACTCAAAACAACTTATTTTACAGGCATGGCTTTGTGGGAAGAAGTTTGCTCCTCAACCACACGGTTCTGAGTTCAGTCCCATTGTGTGGCACTTTGAACAAATGTCTTCTACTATAGCCTTGGGCCAACCAAAGCCTTGTGAGTAGATTTGGTAGGCAGAAAATGAAAGAAGCCTGTTGAATATGTGTGTGTGTGCCTGCCTGCGTGTGTGTGTGTGTGTGTGTTTGTGTGTGTGTCCCTCCACTTGACAACTGATGATGGTGTGCTTACATCCCTGTAACTTAATGGTTCATCAAAAAGAGAACGATAGAATAAGTACCTGGATTAACCAAAATTAAGTCCTGGAGTTGATTCAACTAACAATTCTTCAAGGCAGTGCCCTAGCATGGCACCTTGGGTAAGTGTCTTCTACTATAGCTTTGGGTTGACCAAAGCCTTGTGAGTGGATTTCGTTGACAGAAACTGAAAGAAGCCCATCGTATATATGTATATATATAT
>NC_069005.1:13870209-13874879 GCF_001194135.2 Octopus bimaculoides | reverse complement strand
CTTGACATCTGATGCCGGTGTGTTTACGTCCCCGTAACTTAGCGGTTCGGCAAAAGAGACGGATAAAATAAGTACTAGGCTTACAAAGAATAAGTCCTGGAGTCGATTTGCTCGACTAAAGGCGGTGCTCCAGCATGGCCACAGTCAAATGACTGAAACAAGTAAAAGAGTAAAAGAGTAACTTAGTAAACCTATCATTTGGGTGTTTTCATGACATGAAGGAGTAAATTTACATCTTACCTGTAACTATGCTATTTCTATATTTTCAACAGGATGGATGTACTTAGTGCTTCTCAATATCAGGGTGAAAGTTACAAAGAAATTGTCTTAGATCCCTGCGTTCAATAATTTTGAGCCTGTTTTTTTTTTTGCTTAGAAAGAAGCTTGTCAACTCCACAGAAGCTTTGCTCTACTAAATAAAGTGTTGGGAATGCAATGAAATACATTTCAACTTTGTTCCACCCTGCAGGGTATCGATCAGAAATGTCTTTTTGTAGCCAAAAATCCTGATAGGATTTTTGGAACTTTGGCCTTAGCTCAAAGTTATTTTGAAGTGAAACTAGTTTCTCTCCACTATTTCTGTTTCCTCATGACCAATATCTAAGAATGGATTGATCACCCAGTCTGGTACTTTAACCCTTTAGCATTTAAACCAGTCATATCTGGCCTAAATATTTTGCTCGTTTTATATCCAAACTGGCCAGATCCAGCCTCTCACACCTATCCTACAATGTCATTTAAAAATAAATAAACACATTATCAAAATCTCAAAGCTATGAGATTATGCATGCTTAATTCAAAGCAATGTGAATAGATAAGCACTGTATTTGACAAAGTAATGTGAATACTAAAGGGTCAAACAAAAAACATCCTGAAATCTTTCAGACATCTCTTTGTACACTTCATCCAGATGTGAACAGTTAATTCAAAGGCTACCTTCTGGTATGCTCTTTACTTTCTTCAATTCAGAGCAGCTTGGAAACTGGAAGAATTCCTGACAGCTTCTGTTACATTTAAATAGCTGTAACTTTGACTGAAATCGGGAGAAGGATGATTTTTACCTTGATAAGGTAAACCTCATCCACTTGCAGTTTCAAATTTACTTAATTGAACTATGTGGAAATATCTGCCAGGCAAGCAATGTCAGGCTTGGTATTTCTTAGTTCATCAGAAAGAACAGAACTAGAGTCTTGCAAGAATTCAATAACAGTTTTAAAAGGAGAATAGAAACATTTCAGACAGTTTCCCTTTGACAGTCCTCGAATTTCTGTGTGCAGCAGCAAGCATTCAAAATCTTCATTATTCTGTGTGTAGAGCAGTCGAGGGCTGAGAGCATGCACCTTGATTTTATTCAAAGCTGTGATAACAGCGCTTCATAATTTATTAAGTCTACCACTTGGGGTTTTTGCAACAAGTTGATGCCTGTGAATTATAGTGCATGTGTCAATATACCAGGTACAATTTTTTTCATTAAACTAATGAAGCCATGATGACAACCTACCTTCGATGATCCCCATCTGTTGCACATGCTAGAATTTTGGAAAGTGGGATGTCTTTCTCTTTGAAAAAACACCTTGACAACATGAAATATCGATTCCCCTTTTGTGTCTGTTTCTAGTTCATTTGCAAATAGTAACCCTTGAACCAAACACTAATCTTTGACAAAAGGAACACACAGGCAAGAAGAAAACTTTTATTGCCTTGTAGAGGTGACTCATCTAACTGTAGGCTAAATTCAGTTCTTCTAAGTATGCTGCACAACATGTCTTCAATGTTTGCATTTTATCCACTATTCTTTCAACAGAATTATCACTTAAAAGAATAGCTTTAATAATTTCTTCAGGTGACTTACATACAATTGTGTGCAAAACTGCTCTTATTGCTGGCATAATAAACTTCTCTCCTGTTGTATGAAGCTTGCCAGGTCTAGCAATTAGCAATGAGGTGCTGTATGATGCACACAATCCACCACTAGCTTGTGAAATGCTAGCAAACATATTTCCAATGATTTTTCACTTCAGAAAGTTTTCTTCAAGTGACTGGGAATATATCAACGTTTTCTCTGCTTTTTCAGAGGGCATTTTGGAAGGTTTCATGGTTTTGTTTGAAAAAAACTTTCTCACCCAGTTGGAACGTTGGTTGCTTCTTGTTTTTTGGTATGGCACAAGACCATACTTAAGATAGTCCACACTATATTGCCTACAATTCATTCTAGCTTGTTTTGCTGTAGCCATATTTTATTCTGAAAAAAAAAAAAAAAGAAAAGAACATTTTTGTAAAAAGCTGTTATAGTGCTAAGTGAAACTTGGATACTTTTAATACGTTTATTATTGTATTGAGTGAGCCTGACTTTCAATTCAGAAGTTGAAAGAATAATTCAGTATGATTGGCCATCATCTGCAAAGTATAATCTTTGCGAGCTTGCTTTTGCTTTATTCAATAAACAAAGACTGTACAAGTAGGATAAAAAAAAAAGAAAGCCTGGAAAAAATGGATTATGAAGAATTTTGACCAGTGTAATTTCCATAATTACATAAAAAAAGAGCTAAGGAAAGCTAACTACATACATACCAAGTGAACTCCATTGAAATTTTCTTATTTTCTTCCAGACTCTTTAGCTCACTGCATTGTGCCTCATGGGAAGCTAATATCTACAAAACATTCTCATGCATTTGGCAATAATGTGGTTGATGTCTTGTTTTACTTTTGCACAGTCTACATTTATTGCCTATCAATGTTTTCTGCCTCTTACACGGCAGACCATTGGCATAAATTTAAGTAAACCAGATAGATCTTTTAGTTACTTTAGCCATTAGACTCTGGTCATGCTGGGGCACCACTTTCAAGAAATTTTAGTTGAATGAATTGACCCCAGTACTTATTTTTTTTTAGCTAAGTTATGGGGGTGGAAACAAACCAACACAAGTTGTCAAGGGGTGATGGGGACAAACACAGACACTAAGAAACACACACACACACACACATATATATACGAAGGGCTTCTTCCAGTTTCTACCTACCAAATCCACTCATAAGGCTTTGATCAGCCTGAGGCTATAGAAGACACTTGCTTGAGGTGTCATGCTGTAGGACTGAACCAGGAACCATGCAGTTAGGAAGCAAGCTTATTACCATAGAGTGATGCCTGTGCATATAAATGGATGTTGATGTCCAGAATTTGATACTTACACAAAAATTCTTAATAGATAGAAATTTGAGTTTTAATCAGAGAAAGAAAGGAATGAACTCCTGGTAGTTTCTGATCATTTTGAAAGATAAAGGGGAGATAATTAGATGAAATTTAAAATTGATTTTACAACAAAGTTAATATTTATGTCTATGAGGAAAAGCTTATCTCGTATGCTTTGGATAGGTGTGTACACACACACACACACACACACACACATACACACACACATTGAATCTTGAGAAATGAGTGCTCAACTCTGCATTTGGTGGATAAATTTTATCATAGTCCCTGGAGAGGTTATTCCTCCTGTCAATGCTGTTGTTATCTTCTACAGGATGTGTACCCATGCTTTGCTTTTTACTGGTATGATGTCTACTTCTCCTCTAAGCTTCTGTTTAGGTAGACCAGTCTACCTTCTTTTTGGGTTGCATGAGACACTTGTGTTCTCAGAGTACCTGCACTACAGTTCTCTAACTCTGAAGATATTGTTGCTCTCAGTTTTAAGTATGCATGGAATGTACTCATTTCTTTCTTTACTGTTCAGCAGGTGTTGTCTGAATGATACAATGCATCGTTCAAAGGCTGTTTGAACTAACCTTATAGCTCTACCACCATCACATCATCTTACATAGATCCTATTGGTGTTGCTTGTTGATGTGGAAGTTGCCTGTGATGGTCAGTACTTTTCTGGTTTTGATGTCCAGTCCAACATCCCAAATGTTGGTACTAGCACTGGCACTGCAAAAATATCAAGATATGGTCTTGTTAAATGCAGAAAGCTCTGAGTTCCATGTTTCCTTGAGTTTACAAAAATACTCTTTTGTTATTCTGAATTTACTCACAGTAGCAACGTATGCAACAATTTCATAGATTCTGAGACATAGTTTTTGTCATTAGAGATTGGGGAGATAGGCAAGCCATTGATGTACATGTTCTCTGCCTGGTCAACAATCTGTCCTCAGTTGACTATCATGTATGAAGATTTATCTTGCCCAAACTCCATTCCTCTACCTCATGAGAATGTTGTGACAAGTTCTAATTGTCTCTTGATACTGTTCATGTTATCAGAATATACATTTAGGTCATCAACAAAAAATGTGTGAGTGATATTAATTTTATTCTTTTCTACATATCCCAGCATGTAGCCTTGAGATTTTGTTAACAGGCCTGTACAAACAACATTACAGATAAACTGTCACCTTGGAAGATGCCTGTTGATAGCTTAATTCTGTCTTTAACAATAAGTGTTGCTTTAGTACTTGTCAGTGTATGTATGTATGTATGTATGTATGTATGTATGTATGCTTGTATGTATGTATGTATGTGTGGATGTATGTATATGTGTGTATGTATGCATGTATGCGTGTATGTATGTGTTATTTCTTTACTACCCAGAAGGGGCTACACACAGAGGGGACAAACAAGGACAGACAAACGGATTAAGTTGATTATACCGACCCCAGTGCATAACTGGTACTTA
>NC_069005.1:13869785-13870199 GCF_001194135.2 Octopus bimaculoides | reverse complement strand
GGATTAAGTTGATTATACCGACCCCAGTGCATAACTGGTACTTATTTAATTGACCCCGAAAGGATGAAAGGCAAAGTCGACCTCGGCGGAATTTGAACTCAGAACGTAGCGGCGTGTATGTATGTGTGTGTGTATGCATATATGTATGTATGCATGTATGTATGTATATATGCATACATGTATGCATGTATGTATGCATGTATGCATGAATGAATGTATGTTTTCATTTTCTGCTTTTAATTTGCAGCTACTTTTGACCTGGCCACCAGCTTGGCAGCCAGATTGTGAAGGAAAACACTTTGTTTTATTCATCATCCTTTAAATCTTCAGCAGGTCTTAAAGATTTTTATTGTTCCAGATATTGTGATCATTTGTAGTGTATGGATAAAGGAGTTGCATTCACCCCCCCCCCCC
>NC_069005.1:13869016-13869744 GCF_001194135.2 Octopus bimaculoides | reverse complement strand
CCCCCCCCCCCCCACAAGCTGTACTTTGCTCCAGACTGGTTGATACGTACCCTGTTGCTCCAATAATAACAGGTTTGAAACTGAAAGTGTGTGCTAGGTGCTGGATTAGCAAACTTCTTATCAATAATCCACAGATGTTTTCTTTCCCCTGTATTCTTCTAATCCCATTGATCTCCAGAGAGCAGCTGAGTTCTGCATCAGAACATACTTTTTCCTTGTTGTGTGTTTATACATGAAGGTACATAGGTTTCATAAGTGTTGTGCATGAACCTCTTGGTCCTTGTATAACTCTTGTAAGTCTGCAGATTAAAAGTAATTGTAAGGTACATATGTGGGCATAGGTGTGTGGAGGTTGTGGTGTGTAAGTGTCATGTGCCTCTATGGTTGCATGTGCACCAATGTGTCATGTAGGCACAGGAGTGGGTGAGTGGTTAGAAGTTTGCTTCCCAACTACATGGCTCTGGGTTTAGTCTCATTGAGTGGCATCTTGGGCAGGTGTCTTCTACTATAGTCTCGAGCCAACCAAAGCCTTGTAAGTTGATTTGGTAGATGGAAACTGAAAGAAGCTTGTCAGATATATATATATATATATATATATATATATATCTATGTTTGTCACCCCCACCATTGCTTGACAACCAATGTTGGTGTGTTTACAGCCCCCGTAACTTAGCGGTTTGGCAATAGAAACTGATGCTATAAGTACTAGACTTACAAAGAATAAATCC
>NC_069005.1:13867810-13868394 GCF_001194135.2 Octopus bimaculoides | reverse complement strand
ATATATATATATATATATATATATATATATATATATATATAGATCAAAACTGTTTGATTCAAATTGAATTTCAAGTGTGATGCTAGTTGTCAGCCATTTTGAATTTGCCCATGTACAGATGCACATGTACAGATACATACGCTCGCATCAATACACACATGCATGCAAAACCATATGAACACATCAACACACCCACTCATAGAACTATATACTTACACGTGCCACCCCTTCCTATTTCACCCCCACAACCTGACCAATTTCCTAATCGCCATGTGCTCTATTCCTTGTTGATTTCCTATTCACCATGTGGTATTTTTCAACTAACTGTTACCCATATACCAACATCAAACCATGACACCACATCACCTTCCTCGACCAATCACAGCTCACCTTATGGTAATAACAATCAGCTTCTATCATTCTAATTCAAAATGGCTGATGACTAATATCATGCTTGAAACTCAAGAGTACCAACGAATTTGAATCTAACTATTTTGATCCTTACATATAACTCCCAATAAATTGGTTGAGTGCCTTTCTTTCATTTGTCTACTCATTCATATATATATATATATATATATATA
>NC_069005.1:13858293-13864410 GCF_001194135.2 Octopus bimaculoides | reverse complement strand
GAGAGAGAGAGAGAGAGAGAGAGAGAGAGAATGAGAGAGAGAGAGAGAGAGAGAGAAAGTGTGTGAGAGAGAGAGAGAGAGAGTAAGATGTGGGCGAGTGAAACGAATTGTGTGTGTGTCTGTGTGAAAGTGAGAGAAAAGTTGTCAGAGAAAAATATACATGCATACGTGCATATATATATATATTGCACATATACATACGTACATACATACATAACACCTGCGTTTAACTGCATATATATATATATATATGTGTGTGTGTGTGTGGGGGGTGAATATATATATATATATTCACCCACACACATATATATCATTCACCTTCGGTAGTAGTTGAATAATATTCTTAAGGCCGCAATTTACTTACACGCAGCACCTTTCAGAGCTTGCCGCTAATTCAGTTCTTAACCGAATTGAAAACTGTTAACATTTTTGAAGAGGACTGGTTCCTAGCTAAATTTTGGCCTAAAGGGATTGAGATTTGATCCCGTAGAAAAAAGTTTACATCAAAATTTGTTGGAACGTTATAAGCGATTTAGTAACGCCACCAATTAATAACTTTTTTCTTTTAAAAGCAAAATATATGTATCTTTGCTTCAATGATAGTAGAAAGCATGAATAATCTCATAGTTTTGTTCCCATGCAACAAAAATTTGTATCAAAAAAGTTGTGAGGTAAAATATCTTGAAAAAATATAGGGCAAAAAAATTAGATTTAAGTATAATTAACTTTTTTTTTTAATTTTAAAAACAAACTATATTTTAGGGAGATTTACTTGCATAGCAAGTGACTTGATCTGAGATCGTGTCCTGAAACAAAAACAGTAGCAGGTGGAAGATGTTTAAAAACACACAAAAACCGTTAGATTCACTTCAACGTTTAAATTTAATTTGTCAAAATATTTTCGTCGGTTTGAAACCGCGACCTGTTAGTTCATGATATGTATGTATGTATGTATGTATGTATGTATGTATGTATGTATGGTGCTAGAACCAATACAGGAGTTATTTACCATAGCCACTACCAGCACTACCTCATCTCTCTCTCTCTAATTAACCAATGTAAAACCGATAACTGCAACTGCAGATCCGTGACAGATTGCCCGTTGCAAGCCCAATGCAGAAGATTCAACGCCGTATACCGATGCACTGTTCACAACATGATAAATCACTCCTGTAACTACTACATTGGTTCTAGCACCATTTTAAACAAAGGTATTACGCACATTTAAACTCGTTTAAATATAAGGAGAATAGCAATTCCACATAACTAGCCAGCCACATACACCATCTAATTAATAGAAAAATACAGTATAAACTTTCCTGAGCTATAATAGACTCGGGTATCCCATATCAGGGCCAACACTACAGTTGTGGACTTTGTTTAAAAGAAGCTCTCAAAATTCTAATTCACAACTCACCACAATTGCTTAATAAATACAAAGCCTTCACTTCGTATAAGCACAAATTCTTCCGCACTTTTAAAGTCTTTCATAAATCTAAATGTAAGCTCACCCCCACGAATAGCACCAACATACAAACCCTTATGATCATTAACACATACCCTTTCTATATCCCTATAACTCATATTTCTACCTTATGTCTTATCTCATATCTATCTACCGTACCTCATCACACTATGAGATAAATATTAATTCTTTAATTTATCCTTAATTTATTTTTAAACCTTAACCCAATAAATCCCCTACTATAAACCCCTAACTTTAACTCCCACTCAAATAATTTAACATTTATCTAGCTCTTCCTTTCTCGGCTACCTACGCACCCACAACTCCATTACTAAAAATAACTCTACAGCCACTGTGCTTAACTAGGACAGACACAAGCAATTACTACCAAATTTCCTCCCCAACAACTTTAGACTTTGAGACAACCAGACATCTACTATTCATCTTATTACTATATACCATTCTCATTTTCCATATTTTCCCCCCTATTTGTCTCTGATGATGGAATATATCATACTCAGGGATATCCCAGAAACAGCTGTAAGATTTTGAATTTCTTCCTATTGTATATGATTTGAGATGTTTGACTTGCCTTAATGTTTAACAATTATATATCCACTGCATCATAAATCTGCAATTGGCTCCATAACTACCGTCTCGGGTATAATTTTGGAGCCCCAGTTATCCGTTACAGCACTTACCTAGCGTACCTAATCATTTAGATCACCTGTGAACTAAATCCCCATACTTTGTGTATATATATATATATATATATATATATATATAACATGAAGTATATTTGCCACTTAAATGCGGCTAAACCCTAAGGGTGAATGTTACTGTTGCTTTTAGCCCCAGGAGAACATCTCCAACTGGCTATTGACACACATATGTGCCCTGTCGGTATTTGCAAAGGGAAGTCATCATTTCCATCGTTGATCTGACGTGATACGCACGGACTCGAGTTTCTGGGTATTTACCCTTCGTCAGCGTACGACAATCACCGATCTTCGATGCGAAGGGGTCCTAATGCAAATATATATATACTTTTCCCAGTGACGAAAATTCACCGATCTCTAAAAAGTGTAAACAAGCAATGTTAAATCACTGAGCGAGGTATAAACAGTAACTGCACGAGTAACATTCACCCTTAGGGTCTAGCCGCATTTAAATGGCAAATATACTTCACGTTGTCGTGCAGTTACTGTTTATACCTCACTCAGAGATTTAACATTACTTGTTTACACTTTTTCGAGATCAGAAGTTTTGTAATCATATTGATATTAGAAAGTTAAAGAAGTGATTTTAAATTCTCAATCGCAGAATAATGCTAATAATATAGCCTGAACAGAATAAACTACCTCCATTTTGCAGAGAAAAGTGTAGGTGGCGAGCTAACATATGAGAGCGTCTCATAAAGCGAGATTTATATATCTTAATTTGCAGAGGAATTTGTAGTGGGTAGTTTAGCTTAATCGGTCAAAGCATCGTCACATGTAATGACGGGGATGTGAGTTCGGGTCCACAGCTAGCCACCTACACTTTTCTCTGTAAAATAGGGGTAGTTTATCCTGTTCAGGTTATATTATTAGCATTATTCTGCGATTGAGAATTTAAAATCACTTCTTTAACCTTCTAAAAGACATCTCAACGCTTCTAAAAGCAAACTTCGTTTGTTTATTTACGTTTGTCGTAATTTCAATTTAACATATAGATATTATCGAAAAGAATATGATTCATAATTAAATAAGGAAATTTGTGAACTTTGAATGTATAAGAGTATAAACAAGCGTAAAATAGTGTAAACAACTAAAATAAAAGTATATCTAAATAACATTTTTTTTCTTAATACTTTTTATGTAGTGGTCGAAGGAAGCTCTGGCTTTCGTTAGGAGTGGTCCACATAACCATTCATGATACAGAGGCTGGTATTTCAGAAGTGAATCGTTATCACATATCACTTAATCGCAAACACATGTCATATAGCTGTACCACCAACAATAATGTGATTTCTCTAAGACATCACCCAGTAATCTATCAAGTCCATTTACACATTTCTCAATGCATATCACTTCCTCCCTCATTTTATGCCGCCATTGTAGATGGGTAGATTTGCTAGTATAATGAATTATCCACAGAAACACAACGACTAGCAGTAACTTTTAGAATACTATTTCAATTACATCAAGAACAATAGCATCCGAACTATCTCAATAAGAGATAAAGTTTGTTCGTAAACATCTCAACGGATTTCGTCATTTTCTTCTATGTACAACTGTTGAACTCTGACGCTAGAAATACCAGCCAACAGTCAGTTCCCAACATCAGCAGTCATATACAACACCCAGCAGTCATCCAATCAGCTCAAATACAAGTGGTAACAACACCTACCAGCTACATATGTATGGTATGTATATAAACGACGAGCTTCTTTGAGTTTCCTTCATACAAGGCTTTGGTCGGCCCGGGGGCTATAGTAGATTATTCTTGCCCGAGATGCCAAGTAACGGGACTGAACTGAAAACCACGTGATTGGGAAGCAAATGTCTTAACCACACAACCATGTTCGTACTTATTGGTGTATGTTATAGAACGAAAAAATGATAAGAGAATCAGGCGAATCATAGACACACAGATACTTAGCAAATAATGAACCAGACAGATTAAAAACCATAAAAATGAAGGAAAAGATTAACCAGGAATATTATAGATACAGTAGATTAGTACTTAGTACTAATTTTCAAAAATAAGATAAGAGGCATCTATATTCTAGACGTCTTAGTAATAAATTGTAACAATTTCACTGGAAGCAAAGAGAGTTAACAAGACTAGACAGGGAAAACAAGCAAAATAATGATTCCGTTTTGAGTACATTTTAAAAAGCTAAAATCCAAAAATTATATTTAGCGCGAATACAATAATGCGCCAAATCCAGCATTCGTTCCTCAGAAAAGAAGCGGTTAAAAAACAAACCAAAAAAACTTGCTATCTTCAATTCGTGCCTAATGTTGGGCAATGGCCGAAAGAGTACAATCGCAAATACACGTGACCGAAAAGGGGTTCCTCTGAAAGATCTCAAGAATAAAGTTACTGGTCAAGGTGCGCAGCTCGGAGATCAGGGCACCTCTTCGGTTCGATCAATTATTTCTCTGCATTGAGAGATAACAGCTCTGGTACTATGGACATGTGAGATTAGAATGTCACAGGAAAGAATCAGAAGATGGATTCTTCTAGCCGAACTTACTGGGAGGAGACCAAGAGGTAGACTAAGAACAATAACAGACAACTATTCAGCTATTACCGGAAAGAAGAAGAAGAAGAAGAAGAAGAAGAAGAAGAAGAAGAAGAAGAAGAAGAAGAAGAAGAAGAAGAAGGAGGAGGAGGAGGAGGAGAAGAAGAAGAAGGAGGAGGAGGAGGAGGAGGAGGAGAAGAAGAAGAGGAAGGAGGAGGAGGAGGAGGAGGAGAAGAAGAAGAAGAAGAAGAAGAAGAAGAAGAAGAAGAAGGATGAGGATAAGGATTGGAAGTGGTATAACTAAATGGTATGTTAATAGTTTGGCAAGAAAAGCTCCTACGCGGTCAATACCAAAACTGAAATCGAAGCATTTGATCATCGCGGTGCATGATCAAAGCTTTCTTGCAACAAAGTACTAAATCCAGAATACACGCGCACACACACACACACACACACACGCACGCACGCAAACACATACGGAAATTGTCGTAATTAGTGGGTTAGATAATATTCAGCTCATGATCACAAAGCCGTGTGTTCAATTCCTGGATCGGAACTCGTGTTGTATCCCCGAACAAGGCACTTACATACATACACACTATACATACATACATACATACATACATACATACATACATACATATGTATATATCTATGTATATATATATATTGATCAAAACAGTTTGATACAAATTCGCTGGTACTCATGAGTTTCAAGCGTGAAGCTAGTCGTCAACCACTTTGAATTCAAAATGGTTGTACCAACGAATTTGAATCAAACTGGTTTGATCCATACATGTAACTCCCAATAAATTTGTTGAGTGACCTTCTTTCGTTTGTCCACTCACTCGTACATACATGCATACATACAAACATAAAATTGGAGTCAACAAGAAGGAGTAGGATTGGACATTTATTTTTTAATCACTACAATTGTTTCTACGCAACGTAGTTCTCGGACGTGCAGGTACTTGATTATGCAACCGTTTCCCTGCATTATGAGATCTAGTTGTGTTTCCTCAGGTGATATGTAAATATTGTCTTCGTAAGTTCATATTCTCGGTACCAAGAGCAGCCTCTCTGTCTGTCGTGGCCTGGAGTTAGTAGGAGCCACTGAGTTTATCAAAGGTGTGTTCTTGCTGAAGGACCGTTAGCAAACTGCTTTGAATGTGTTGATGTAGTGGGATGGTGATTCTGCTAGTTTTAAAGTGGGTATTGTAGTGATTGAAAATAAATGTCCAACTGCGCTCCTTATTGGCTCCAAACTTTTTCTATTATCTATTCACACATGACAGAAGCCCAAATGCAAATCTGGAAGTGCGTGAAATCTGAAGGTGGACAAGATTTTAAGCTCCAATCTATTACGTTCTTAACGGAATTTATCATAGCTATATATATATATATATATATATATATATAT
>NC_069005.1:13853759-13857394 GCF_001194135.2 Octopus bimaculoides | reverse complement strand
AGTCAACAGCTATGGGAAAGATATGAGCAGGGCGGAATTCCAGTGGGATGATGCTTTGGGGTGGAAGGGTTAGACGTAGTGATGAGTCTGGCGATAACCTCATTCTCTCAGCCACCCGAAAGATCTGCGTAAATGAAAGGGATCCCTGGTTGTCACACTTCTTCCTGTAACAAAACCTGTGAATTATGATTTCAAAATTTTGGCACAGGACCAGCAATTTGAAGGAAATGTCAATCCCAGTGCGCAAGTGGTACTTATTTTATCGACCACGAAAGGATGAAAGCAAAGTCGACTTTGGCAGAATTTGAACCCAGAACATAAAGGCAGACGAAATGTCGTTAAGTATTTCGTCCAGCAGGTTAACGATTCTGCCAGGCGGCTGCCTTTAGGCTTGTAAATAATAAACAAATGAGTCTTTATCTTTTACTTGTTTAATGGACTTCGCCTTGCTGGGGCATCGCCTTGACGTGTTTAGTCAAACAAATCACCCTCGCTATTTAATTTGAAGTCTGGTGCTTAGTCTGTCTCTTTTATGCATGACTGCTAAGTTACGGGGACGTAAACAAACCAACACCAGTTGTCAAATGGCGTGCAAGTGCAAACACACACGCACGCGATGGGCTGCTTTCAGTTTCCGTCTACCAAATCCACTCACAACCCTAACCCTAACCCTTAGGCAATTGTAGAAGACACTTGGTTGAGTTGCCATGCAGTGGGATTGAACTCGGAACCATATGGTCGGGAAGCAAACTTCTTACCACACTACAACTCCTGCACTTAGAAGTGAGATGTTTACAGCACCTAGTTTCCCAAACGGTCACCCATCTAAGTACTAATTAGGCTCGAAGTTGCTCAACTACGGTGATCGGACGAGAACCGGTGCATTCAACGAAATATGGCAGGGCTTCCACAAAGTTTCTGTCAACCAATTTCAAGTGCAAGGTATTGGTCGGCCTGATGCTGTAGTAGAAAACACTGGCCCAAGGTGACACGCAGTGGAACCTGAATTTGAAATCATGTGGTTGCAAAGCGAGGCACATGGCCCAACAATTTTAGAGGAAGGGGTTTAACCCTGAAATGATGAAATGTAAAGTTAATCTCCACAGAATTTGAACTTAGAATGTACAGAGTCGGAAGAAATGTCGCTAAGCATTTTGTCCGACGCGATAACGATATTGCCAGCTACTAACCTTATAGGAAGGGAAGTAATTATACTTTGTATTCTAGGCACTGAAATTTTGGAGAGCGGGCTAGTCGATTATATCGACCCCCAGTGCTCAACTGGTCCTTATTTTATTGATTCCGAAAGTATGAAAGTCAAAGTCGACCTCAGCGACATGTGAACCTATAACATAAAGACGAACGAAATGTCGCTATGCATTTTGTCCGGTGTGCTAACGATTCTGCCAGCTCGCCGCCTTAGAAGGGGAAGTAATTATAGTTTCAAATTTTGGCACAAGGCCAACGATTTTAGTGACAAGGAGCAGGTCAATTATACCGATTGGTACTTGGCTGGTATTTTATTTTATCGATGAAAAGCATAATTGGCCTCTGCGGTATTTAAGTCTTTTTGTCCGATGCACTAACAATTTTACCAGTTCTCTCTGTCTAGGTTTTGGGAAATTAGGTGGAGAATTTACGGTAGAAAATAACATACTGTAGAACAAGAGGTGTAGAATACGTGGATGTTCTGTTAGAACAAACTATCCTGCGGTAAATATCATGAAAGAAACTCTCATATAGGCTTTTCGTACAAAATGTATTTAGCAAGAGTGCATTTGTTACCAAAAGCCAATGTAAGAGTTTTTCTCATGGTATCTTCCGCCGGATAACAGAACAGCCATGTTTAAGTGGGCATAATTATTGGGTCATCCCATGAATAATGCGGTTTTTTCAATTACATAAACTAAAAGTCAGAGGGGGACAGGATGAACTACCTGCATCAACTTGCTGTAAAAACAGGTAGTAATTTTACCTCGTATTTAATCTTAGTGAAAATTTTGAAGTGTGCAGTTTGATTTTAACAATTGGTTTTTTTCAAAGCTATAATGGAAGTGACAAAGGAGCATATTCGACATATTTTGCTTTATGAATTCAATAAAGGCAACAACGCAACGGAAAGTGTGAGGAATATTACTGCAGTATATGGGGATCGGACAATAAAGGTAAGCCAGTGTCAACGGTGGTTCCAGAAATTCCGAGCCGAAACTACAGCCTAGAAGATGCGCCTCATCCTGGAAGATCCGTAGAGCTCGATGAGGACGTCCTGCAATCCTGTGTCTCCATTGTCCTCAGAGTGGGAGCTGACGTTTACACGGGTTTGATCTGTCGTTGCAGCAGGCTCCTCGATTCCACAGGCCTCCATGGCCTTTCTTGCCGACTGAATGCTGGTCGCATCGTGCGTCATACAGAATTGAACCTGATACTCAAGAGGAACTTGGTCCAGGCAAACATCCCCGCCATCTTGGAACCATCTGCTTTGTCCAGATGTGATGGGAAGAGACCTGACCGCCTCATCTTGTGCCCCTGGTCGCAAGGCAGATGCCTTGTCTGGGATCTCACAGTTAGCGACTCCTTTGTTTCTTCTCACATCCTGGATGCTACGGTCAGGGCGAGATCCACAAATTCTGTGGCCGAGTGGAACAAAATCCTGAAATATCATGATCTGTCGGCCAACAACATTTCCCATCCTGTGGCGTTCGAGACGTTTGGTGGAGTCGGACCACTAACTGCGAGATTCCTATCTTCACTAGCAACTCGCCTTACAGAGGTAACTCGTGAGGTTCGTGAGGGCATTTGGCTGTTCCAGCGCATGCCTCGCCATCACCCGCGGCAACGCTGCAAGCGTGCTGGCGTGTCTCAATAGCCATTAGAGTCGTTTCCCAGCGCCCCCAACTTTTTGGTGAATTGTTTTTTGTTTTTTTTAATCCCTTCTCTCTCTTTTTTTTTGTTTTTGTTTTTAATTTTTTCAATTGTGTTCTCTGTTTTGTCCAATAAATATTAATTAACAGAGAAGCTTGGTCAGTCAACCATTCATCAACACCTGCGTTAGAAGAAAAACGACCATCTTTGGTTTCAAGTCGAAAGATGTTCTTCCATCAGGATAATGCTCAGCCACATATAGCAGCGAGGATGACATTCGAAAGGCTGGAGCAGTTTGAATGGGCAACGATGTCCCCACCCACCCACCATATTCGCCGGACATTCTGCAGTCTTCAAAATCATTTGGACGGAAAAAATATGAACTCTGTAGACGAGGTCAGAACATTACTGGAGGGGTATTTTTCGCCATGGACAAGTGAATTTTGGAAGAGGGACCTTGCAAGTCTACCAGATAGATGAAAGAGCATTGTAGAAATTGTTTATCTTAATTTTGAAAAATAAAAGAAGTCTAAAAAAATCGGATTATTTACGGGATGACCCAATATTACCTCAAGGTATTAACACTACCTCTGTCGTTAATATATATTGGTAGATTTTCAAGGGAATCATTGACTACAATATATTGTACATATTAAAAATAAACAAACCTGTATAATATTTGGTGAGTGATAAATGTAATTTTCTCATTTTCCTGTTATTTACGTCTCCATACATTCATTAGCAACTTTCAACACATTTTCCAACTCTACCTC
>NC_069005.1:13848643-13852899 GCF_001194135.2 Octopus bimaculoides | reverse complement strand
CAAGTAAAAAAAAGATTGAGAACAGTCTAGTCAGGTAAAGAACTGATTTAAGGAAATAAATTATTTTGCGACATTTTTCGTTCCAGTTTTGTTTCATTGTTAATGCTATTAAATGATTGCCAAGGTCAACTTCGCTTTCATCCTTTCGGGGTCGATAAAATAAGAATCAGTTGAACACTGACGTCCATATAATCAACTTATCTCCTCTCCCGAAATTCCTGAAAATTGGGGAAGGAGCATTAATTTCATTCAATTCACATATCCTATTTCTAATGATAATGATTCATCCAAAGTGCTTCTGATGTTCTGGTGGAAAAATAACGAGGAAGAAATCACCAGTAAAAGACTACAAACTATGAACTAATTCGGAACATTCTCAAAGAAAAGTACATGACCGCAGTCACTTGGCTGAAAACCATAAATAAATTATAAACCATTTGAACTAACAAAGTTATACTTTGCAAGGGAGAAAACAAAGTAAAAAGATAGAGTTCTCTCCCTTGTCATATTTTAATTTTTTTTTCTTTACCCGTTCTCTAGCAATGGTTTTTAGTTATTCTGGGGAAATAGTTTAATTGAGAGTTTTTTTAATCAGCTCGACTTTGGTTGCTTTTGTTTTAAAGTTTGGTATTATTTTAGTAAACTCAATCTATAATATTGTAATGCTATGTAAATACAGATATGAACACAGACACATAATTACATTAGAAATCAAATCGACTATATTACGTTAAATTTGAATCATGGTGATAATGTAAAAAAATCAACATGTATTGTGAAATGTAGCTCTGGCTTTTTTAACGTTCTGAGTTCAAATACTGGTGAGAGTAACAACACTTTAAATCCTTACTGAGATACCAATAAACTAAAGTAGTAGTCAAGTGCTGGGTTTTAAACGGTTCCTTCCTCACGTGGGAAAACATGTAGCCTTGTTTTCACGTTAGAAATCAATACTTCGGCAGTAATCGATACCCAGATGCAGATTAAACACTGTAAACGGAGGAGGTGAAAAAAATCAATATCTGTAAAAGGTAAATTTAACTAAAGTTTATGAGCAGTAAGTTGTGGCTGTTGTTTAGCTTTTGGTCAGTCTTAGCCAGGCAGAACTCTAGTTCCAGCCGTGACAAGCTCGTCTATTTCGTGTGTTGGCTTTAGTCCTTTGACAATGCCTCCATATCTTGGGCCTTTGTGGCCAATGAAAAGAAATCGTCATCGTCGTCATCATCATCATCATCATCATCATCATCACTGAGTGAGAGAGCAATGCATGCCATCGAAGTAACACTGGGGTACAGATATACGAAGCCCAGTACACTCATTATAACTACCCATCTGATAAGGGTACACCAGGCACATGCACCATAACCATATGTGCGCGACATGGTGACCTTATATCAAGATAAACAGCGCTATTATTATTATTATTATTATTATTATTATTATTATTGAGTGAGAGAGCAGTGCATGCCATCAAAGTGACACTGTGGTAAAATATACGAAGCCCATTATACCCATCATGACTACCCGTCTGATAAGAGTACACCAGGCACATGCATCACAACCATATGTGTGCTACATGGTGATCTCATACCAAAATAAACAGCGCATGACCTCGCAGGTGGGGCCCAGTTAGAATTTTCTCCAGGTCGAATAGCCCATCCCGCTCAAAAAGTCCCTGAATAAGGTTTGTTTAAGTGTGTTGAGCAAAACACCCATGTTTCCAAAGGTGAATTATTCAACCGCCAAAGAATTCCTTGCAACACATGGCTTTGATGCATCCCCACTACTTCTGCTCATGATCAGAGATGCACATATCGACAGCCACTAAAGGACATGCTCAGCTGGATATGGTCAAACAACTAACAAGCAAATCTGTGGTATTGAGCAGAATATTTGTTGTAGCCCATCTTTTATACCAAGACAAAACATTGTACATGATAACACTTCCAATCAATTAAGATCAGAAGCCATGAGAACCACTGCCTGGTACTGCATCCGGGCATTTATTATTATTATTATTATTATTATTATTATTATTATTATTATTATTATTATTATTATTATTATTATTAAGAGGGCAAGCTGACAGCGGCATTTCATCTGTTTTTATGTTCTGAGTTCAAATTCTGCCGAGGTCGACTTTGCCTTTCATCCTTTCGGAGTCGATGAAAGGATCTGCTCAATTTGGCTCACAGAATTTTTAATTAATGTTTTTAACGAAACAGCTTGAAACTTCGTATACTGGTGGAATGCCTCACGCAGAACATGGTTTACTTTGAACATTTTTGACAAAATTTGTTATTTTAGAAGCTATTTCGTGTTAAAGTTATCGAATTTGGCTAATTTCAACCAATTAATGACGTGTATTCAGTTGAAGGAAGCTACTGCTGTTTGCAATAGTAATCGAAGAGGAACAACTTCCAGGTCATCTCTACTAAAGGTCGGGAGAGAAAGAGTAAGGAATGCACGGTGCTGACAAGAAAGGATAAAGGTGGCATCGCCTTCACTCGACATGCGAATAGAACAGAGTGGTGACTTTTAGTAGAGAAGACCCGGAAGTAGTTTCGCTTCGATTACTTTCGCAAACAGCAGTAGCTTTCTTCAACTGAATACACGTCGTTGATTGGTTGAATTTACCCAAATACGACAACTTTAACACGAAATAACTTCTAAAATAACAAATTTTGTCAAAAATGTTCAAAGTAAACCATGTTCTGCGTGAGACATTCCACCAGTATACGAAGTTTCAAACTGTTTAGTTAAAAAAAAATTTATTAAAAAATCTGTGCGCCAAACTGAACAGATCTCGATGGGATAAGTACCAATTACGCACTGAGGTCGATGTAAAATTGAATAAGGACATAAATACATACATACATACATGCATGCATAATACATACATACATACATACGTGCACGCGTGTGTATTTGTAGGTGCATCTCTGTTTATACCGGATTTATTCAGAAGTTTCGATACAAACATCCACGAAACGATCTACATCAGTGCTTCTCAACTATTTTTTGCCTGTGGACCTCTTTAATTTCTATATTTGATTTCTATTTTTCGATTTTTAAAAACACTCATTATATTTTTATAATTAGTTATTATTCTGAACTGTACAAAAAGAATTGTTAGAATATTTGGTGCATTGCACAAGTATAACCAATGTTATTGGCACAAAGGCACAGGTGCGGTTTCCCAATCACACGGTTCCAGGTTCAGTCCCATTGCGTGGCACTTTGGGCAAGTGTTTTCTACTTTAGCCTCGGGCCGATGAGTAGATTTAGTTAACGGAAATTGAAAGAAGCCTGTCGTATATACGTGTGTGTGTGTATCATTGTGTCTGTGTTTGTCCACCACCGCCACTCCACATCTGGTGATCGTTTGTTTACGTCCCCATAACTTAGCTGTTCAGCAAAAGACACTGATAGAATAAGTGCTAAGCTTAGAAATAAGTGCTTGGGTCGATTCGTTCGACTGAAGATTCTTCAAGATGGTGCCCCAACATGGCCGCAGTCTAATGACTGAAATAAGTAAAAGATAAAAGATAAATGTTAACAAAGAAGCCTTATATGGACCCAAAGGGTCGTATGGACTTCAGTTAAGAACCACCGACCAGCACCATTATTAACGACCACATCCTGAATGTTTCTGTAGCAATTATTTTGAGCTATTCAACACTAATATATTTGAATCATATTCTGCAATATTTGCAAACTGTTGCAAACATTGATTTTTCTCTGTTCTTTGATAGTTGCACAATTCTGCCATTAGCTATGCATACAGATCTATACATATCTAGGTGCACAGATTCTCACCAGTATGTACGAACAAATAGATCTATGCGTGCATACATATGTATTGATACACATGTGCAGCTACGTGAGCAAACATTCTCTCCTTCTCGCCTGTACATTTATATTACAGTAAAAATGAGCCACGGGGGAACGACGAAGGAACATATGGAAAACAGGATGAAATACACAAAAGATGTAGACACGCTCGTTCCTCATCAGTTATCGACCAAAAATCATCACAACTTTGACGTCGTAAACACATACTCTTTTACTCTTTTACTTGTTTCAGTCTTTTGACTGTGGCCATGCTGGAGCACCGCCTTTAGTCGAGCAAATCGACCCCAGGACTTATTCTTTGGAAGCCTAGTACTTATTCTATCGGTTTCTTTTGCCAAACCGCTAAGTTACGGGGACATAAACACACCAGCATCGGTTGTCAAGCGATGTTGGGGGGGGGG
>NC_069005.1:13845042-13848576 GCF_001194135.2 Octopus bimaculoides | reverse complement strand
ATATATATATATATATATACATATATACGACAGGAACAGATCAATCCTGGTTTGTGTATAGTATAAATAGTTATGAGGTATCAACCTTATCAACCTTTCCTTTGGAAGAAGAAAAGGCTCTTGTTCTCTAAAGAGAGAAGAACTAGTCAGGATAGTACTAATTTTTTTGACCAATAGTCGCCTCGTAGTGTACTTTTCATATTTATTAGTCGCTTTGTAGTGCATTATTAATTAACTGAGAAGCTGTTAAGGTCTACAAATGGCTTAACGGTCCGCATCAAGCACAGAGGATTGTATTTACATTATTACCTCCGCCTTAGCGAAGCGGTGGTATTGTTTTCAGTCGTGTTTGTTTGTTTGTCTGTCTGTCTGTGGAAAGATATCTCAAGAACCGCTGGATGGATTCGGATAAAACTTTCTGGGATGTTTGGCCTCGTGACTGGATCATTTTTCCTGCTTTTTTGACTTAATTTTTGAGAGCGGTCGGGTTCATTTTTAGCATTCTCGTTTGTGAGAGCAGTCGAGTTTATTTCAGATATTCTCATACTAAAAATCATCTCTGGCTAATCGTTGAGAGGACATTGGTGTTGCCCTGGCGGAAGTTTGCGCTAAGTGCTCTTGTTATAATTTATTATGATATTAGACATAGCTAAGGCTTTGTAACATTTAAATTTATTTATAAGAGGGGGAGGGCAGGCAAAAATGCTTAGCGGCATTTTGTCCATCTTTACAATCTGAGTACAAATTCCACCGAGTTCAATTTTGTCTTTTCGGGGTCATACAATAAGCACCAGTTAAACATGGGATCGATGTAATCAACTTAGCCCCTCCCCTGAACTTGCTGGCCTAGTGCCAAAATTTGAAATCAATATTTAAATTTATTTCAGGCCTTCTGATTCATGTTGTGTTGTGCATAATGTATGAATATATCTTTTACTTGTTTTAGTCATTAGACTGCGGCCATGGAATGAATTGACCTCAGTACTTATTTTTTTAAAATCTGGCTTTTTCCCCCAGTTTTTGCCTACTGAATCCACTCACAAGGTTTTTGTTGGTGCAAGGCTATAGTAGAAGACACTTGCTCAAGGTGCTACGCAGAGGAACTGAACCCGGAACCGTGTGGTTAGGAAGCAAACTTCTTACCACACAGCCATGTCTCATACGCACACACTTATATATGTATGTATAATCGGTCAGTGGTTCATGAATCCGAAAAGAAGCAGTAGTACTTAGAGGGTTATTGGTATGACTGGTCAGACAATGACCATTGGTTTCGTACCTATAAGTTCTTAGTGGTATAGGTGACTCGTACCTCCGACCATCAAGTTTGATGGGTTACCTATACCGCTAAGAACCTTATAGGTACAAATCAATGGTTACTCTCTGATCGGCCACAACGAGCAACCCTTTATACAAGTGGGTACTGAAAAGTTCCTGGCTTTGGGTAAAAGAAAATACAGGAGGATCAGTTAATTATGATTTTATTCAACATATTCCCCTCTCAGATTCACACACTTATTGCAGCAGTCCTTCAGTTTTTCTAAGCCCTGTAAAAGAACTCGGAAGGATGGGCCTCCAGTAAGGCCTTTCGCGAACCCCTTAAAGCCAGGAACTTTTCAGCACCCCGTCGTATGTGTGTGCGTGTACACGAAATAACTTCTAAAATACAAAATTAGTAGATATATAAAATCGGTTTTGTTCGGTTGTATGTATATAGGGACCGAAACCGGACGTGCTTCCTCCTGATGTCTTTAGCTACTGGATCCTATAAAGGAGCTGTTGAGGTGGTGAACCACGAAACGTGGTTGGAATTCCTGTATGTACATATCTCTGACTCTCCCTCTTCCTTTCTAAAAACGCGTGTTTACGCGCATGTATACACACACACACACGCACCCACACACACACACATATACACACCCACAAATAAAAGTGTGCGAGGAAACGTCTGTATGGTGAACACTTAAGATAACGTCGAGTCAGCGACTGAGCCCCTGCTCGGTCACACGATCTGCTAGAAATAGCAGCTACATCGCCCTAAGATTGCCCCTCTACCTTTGTACTGAACACGTTGCATGATGTGGACCTCGGTTCCGTGTACATAGAAAAGAAAGAAGTAATAATAAAGACGAGATAGTCACGGATGGAATGCCATTAAAAAAAAAGCTGTTTTGTATGATGACAGCTAAGCTGGAGCTCAACAACATCGACAATCACAACTATAAACAGCATTGCTTGTTAAAAACCGATTCCAAGAGAATGGAAATAGTGGGTGATTTGTTGTTTCGATAAAATCGATATTTAGGCTAATATTAATATTTATAAAAACATGTGCTGGCGTAGTATCAGGGAAAAAGAATCAACTTTTTCTATGTATAAATGTATTTTTCATTTTAATTTTTAAAATAATTTTTAATATTACTACTTTAAAAAATAACGTTTGTTCTTTCTCTTTTTTTTTATTTTTAAATAAGTTTTAAGTATTCCGATTGAGGATAAATCTTTTAATCGGTTGCTTTATATTTCTTACAATCCCAGTAATAAAGCAATTAATACAAGAAAGGGTTGAAGGTTGTTGAATCAAACAGGCATATAAAGCAATTAACGAGGGGAGGGGGTGATGGAAATCGATCCTATGTACGACAGCTGTAATTTAACTAACATTAACTAACCGAGAACAATATGCACGTAATTCAGCTAAAAATAAAGTCCAGACTCAGTATTTTACAATGTTTACTATCGTAATTGTCACCTTTAGTTTAAATATTAGGCGTTTGTATACATTCGTGTTTGTCTGTATAAAATATAAAATGCATATAATAAAATGGTGGGTGTTGGTACTTTATTTAAGTAAATATGTATATATAATCTAATGTAATATAAATGTATATATAAATATGTAGACATGTATATCTGTGTGTGTAGTTTTATTTCTATAAATTGATACATACACGCACATACTGACAGAAACACAGTAAGCGTTCAAAAATCTTGTGCACATCACGACAGTCATAAACGCAAATGCTGCAAGGGGACATCCCATTTATACATGGCGGAGAACAACACGGTAATAGTCCGATGGCCTCTGGGAGATCTCGTGAATCAAGAACGTTGAAGTACAACTTCCATCTGGGGGAGCTGGTCCTCTGTTTTGAGCCAGATCCGACTAAAGCTAGGGTGCTCTACGATGCAAAGGTTCGTATTATGTAAGCATTTGGGCAAAATCAATGTATTGTTTGTGAGAAGGTAGGAATATACATATATATCTGGTCTGTGTGCAAAGCTTATTACTATAAGAAATAATATAACCTCATTTAAGAACACACTTCGTGTTTACGGTTTGTGATTACCCTACGCCACAAAATTTAGTAAATATAAATTTATATATATAAATATATATATATATATATATATATGTGTGTGTGTGTGTGTGTGTATGTATGTGTGTGCGTGCATTTGTTTATATGTAACATCTAATGGTTAATATTCCTTAGAGGTTTTAAATTATGAATAGTTACGATAAGTACATTATGA
>NC_069005.1:13835527-13839726 GCF_001194135.2 Octopus bimaculoides | reverse complement strand
GTGTCACTCAGAGTAAAAGGCAGACTGTATGACGCATGCGTACGAACAGCCATGCTACATGGCAGTGAAACATGGGCTGTAACTGCTGAGGACATACGTAAGCTCGCAAGGAATGAAGCCAGTATGCTCCGTTGGATGTGTAATGTCAATGTGAATACCCGTCAGAGTGTAAGTATCTTGAGAGAAAAGCTGAACATTAGAAGCATCAGTTGTGGTGTGCAAGAGAGACGATTGCGCTGGTATGGACATGTGGTGAGAATGGATGAGGATAGCTGCGTGAAAAAGTGCCACACCCTAGCGGTTGAGGGAACCTGTGGAAGAGGCAGGCCTAGGAAGACCTGGGATGAGGTGGTGAAGCACGACCTTCGAACATTAGGCCTCACCGAGGCAATGACTAGTGATCGAGACCTTTGGAAATATGCTGTGCGTGAGAAGACCTGGCAAGCCAAGTGAGACCATAACCCATGGCTTATGCCAGGGATGTAGCCAGCCCACTTACGCGTAACATTCCTTCATTGGACACTAAACTCCGCTTGTGAAGACATGGTGAGGCAAGTGAAATCGAAATCGAACTAAATTTGTAGGAACACTAAACTCGGCTTGGAGATGCCACTATGAAAGGTTGCTCTATAAAGAGAATAAATGGGAGAAAGAGAGTCTGCCGAATGCCGACCCAACAGAGGGACAAGCTATTCGAATTGACAGTACCTTGGTAGATAAAGCAATTAAGTGTATGAAGACAGGGAAAGCCCCTTACCCATCAGGAATCACTGCAGAGATGCTCAAAATATCTGGCGGTGTTGGCTATAGCCTAGTCACCCATATAGTTAACCAGGTGATACACGAAGGAGTCATACCCAATGAATGGTGTAGCGGCACCATAGTCAACTGCTACAAAGGTAAAGGTGATGCTTTAAATACAAATAATTACAGAGGTATCAAGTTGTTGGATCAGGTAATGAAGGTCACGGAGAGGGTCATAGCCCGACTAATTAGGGAGAGAGTCAGTCTAGATGAGATGCAGTATGGGTTTGTGCCAGGGAAAAGCACCACTGGTGCTATATTTCTGGTAAGACAGCTGCAAGAGAAATACCTAGCCAAAGATAAACCTCTGTACCTGGCTTTCATTGACATAGAGAAAGCCTTTGACAGGATCCCCCAATACCTTATCTGGTGTTCAATGAGGAAACTAGGGATAGATGAATGGTTAGTGAGAGCTGTGCAAGCCATGTACAGGGACACTGTCAGTAAGGTGAGGGTTGGCAACAAGTATATATGTATATACATGTGTGTGTGTGTATATATATATATATATATATATATGTATATATGTATGTCTATATATATATATATGTATATATATATATACATATATATGTATGTATATATGTATAGATATATATAGCTGTGTGTATATATGTATATATGTGTGTGTATATATATACATATGTGTATATATATATATGTGTGTGTGTGCATATATATATATGTGTGTGTGTGTATATATGTGTATGTGTATATACATATGTGTGTGTATATACGTATATATATATATCAATATATATATGTTTATATATATATTTATATATATATATATGCACACACACATAATACTGCATTTCTGCTTAACAGCCTGTGTTGGTGTATCCACGTCCCCATAACTTAGTGGTTCAACAAATGAGTCCAATAGAATAAGTACTGGAGTCAATACATTCAACTAATCATTCCTCAAGGCGGTGCTCCAGCATGGCTGCAGTGTAAAGATAAAAGAAAGAAAAAGGATTCTGGATAAGATGCTTAGTGACATTTTGCCTGACTTTACAATCTGAGTTCAAATTCTGCTGAGGTTGAACTTGCCTTGCATCCCTTTTGGGCTCGATAAAATAGGTATCACTTAAGTATAAGGGTTGATGTAATCAGCTTCCCCCGCCCACCAAAAACTGTTGGCCCCATTTCAAAATTTAAAAACATTTTTGCAGCAATTTAAAAATAACTTTTTGTTTTTATATATTTCTTTCAAGATTTTGGACACAGCTTACGTGAAAGATAAATCAGGACGGAACATGCCTGCTTATCGGATTCACTTTCAGGGATGGAACAGCAGGTATTGGACTTTTCTTGTTTTCCTCTTTCAATATTCTATATGTCTAAACTCATTTAACCTTTTAGCATTCCGATTACTCTTACAAATGTAGAAATTGAAATCGAGTTAAATTTGATGATTGGCACCCATGCCAACGTCGTCTCCTTCATTGGACACGAAACTCAGCTTGCGAAGACTTATTGGGGCAAGCGAAAGCGAAATTGTGATGGCACCTGTGCCCAGCGTCGCCTTTCTGGCACTTGTGCCTGCGGCATGTGTAAGGACTTTTGAGCGAGATCATTGCCAGTGCCCCTGGCTCTTGTGCAGGTGGCACATAAAATACACCATTTTGAGCGTGGCCGTTGCCCCTGGACTGGCCTTCGTGCCGGTGGCACGTAAAAGCACCCACTACACTCTCTGAGTGGTTGGCTTTAGGAAGGGCATCCAGCTGTAGAAACTCTGCCAAATCAGATTGGAGCCTGGTGTAGCCATCTGGTTTCACCAGTCCTCAGTCAAATTGTCCAACCATGCTAGCATGGAAAGTGGGCATTAAACGACGACGATGATGATGATGATTTATTCACATTGTTTTGAATTAAATATGAATTATCTCATAGCTTTCAGATTTTGACGGTATGATTGTTTATTTTTAGAATAACATTGTGGCACAGGTGTGAGAGACCACATCTGGCCAGTTTGAACATGAAACCAGTAGAATATTTTGGCCAGATATGGATACTTTAAATGCTAAAGGGTTAAAAACAATCCTTTCTTTTTCTGGTAAACAATATTCCTAAGTGGACATCAGGTTTCTGTGCCATTGAAGTGAAGGAATAAAGCAAGATGATTAATTAATTAAGATTTACAACGTGGTTTGGAGCATTGGGCTGGTTTCCCAGTTTCTCTGATGTAGATGTTCCTCCCTGGACCAGATGCCGGTCCATCACAGGGTTATTCCTTTTCACCAGCTGAGTGAACTGGAGCAATGTGAAATGAATGTTTTTGCTCAAGAATGCAATGCATTGCCTGGTCCAGGAATTGAAACCACAATCTTATGATCATGAGTCCAACACCCTAACCACTAAGCCATGAACTTCCACAAAATTTACAACATAGAAAACATAGCCAATTGGAAACACATGAAGATTATTAATGTTCCTTAAACATTTATTATTTGATGCAGTGGAATCACATCAACGACCACGTTGCAGTTGGTGTGATAAAAATTTTGACATCATCACCATCATCATTGTTTAATGTCTGTTTTCCATGCTGGCATGGGCTGGACAGTTTGACATGGAGCAGGCCAGTTGCAAAGCTGTCCAGGCTCCAATTGTCTGTTATGGCATATTTCTATGGCTGGATACCCATCCTAATACCAATCACTTCAGAGAGCGTGCTGGGTGCTTTCTATATGCCACCGGAACGAGTGCATTTTACATGGCACTGGTACAAGTGCATTGTAGATGGCACTAGCATCTGTGAGACAAAGCACTCTCAGCTGCTTTGTTTTTGAATGACTAACATTTGTCTCCCATGCTGCAATCCTCTTAGTTTCGACCACAGTCTCAAATCAAATCACTTACCTGGCAAATACACCCCTAAAATTAGGATTTACTTCTATTATTAATTACATGAAGAGGGTGGTGAGCTGGTAGAATCATTAGTAGCATTTCTTCTGGCTTTATGTTCTGGGTTCAAATTCTGCTCAAGTCAACTTTATGAAGGAGTGCTGAAAAGTTCCTGGCTTTGGGTAAAAGAAAATGCAGGAGGATCAGTTAATTATGATTTTGTTCAACATCTTCCCCTCTCAAATTTACACACTTAATGCAGTGGTCCTTCTGTAAAAGAACTTAGAAGGTTGGACCTCCAACCAGGCCTTTTGCGATACCCTTAAAGCCAGGAACTTTCCAGCACCCCCTCGTATTATTGGAGTTGATGTAAATGGCTTGTCCCCTCCCCACAAATTTCAGGCCTTGTATATATAGAAGAAAGGATTATTAATTACATGAAGAGGGTGGTGAGCTGGTAGAATCATTAGTAGCATTTCTTCTGGCTTTATGTTCTGGGTTCAAATTCTGCTCAAGTCAACTTTATGAAGGAGTGCTGAAAAGTT
>NC_069005.1:13827859-13835423 GCF_001194135.2 Octopus bimaculoides | reverse complement strand
TATATATATATAATGATGATGATGATATGTATATAATTGTATGTATGTGATGAGCTTTGAAATATAAACAAAAAAAAATTTCCTCAATTTATATTACCTTATGTTTCTAATCTCTGTACATTATTTAATTTCTTTCAGCTGGGACAGAACTGTTGGTGAGAACTACATCTTAAAAGGCACCGAGGAAAACCGAAGTCTAATGAAGCAGTTGGCAGAGACTGCAAAATGCTAGTAAGTAAAACTCAGTCCATCAATTAAACCATTGATTGCTTTATGTAGGTGCAGCCTGTCCCTCATCCTGATGCACGTATCATCTGTCGATCTTTGAGGGTTTTACTCTTGCCCCTCATCACTACCATATTATCTTTTTCCCCATATCTATTGGTTGATCTCCATTGTAGATTGATGTTTCCCATTTCAAATAAAATCTGTTTTACTAATTGGCTATCTCTGTTTCAATTGCAGTCGCAACAACAAGGCTCGCAAGAACAAAATTGATGACATTTTAGAGAAGGCCTTTAAACATAAACCTTTGTCATTTGACAGTAGTAGCGACTGTGAGTCAAGTGAGGAATCCTCAGAGCCAGATGGAGATGGTAACAGAAACAACGGTCGGAATGGAACCAATGGAAATGTGAGCTTGAGTTTTTGCTTTATGTTTGTAAAATATCTTTTTTGTTATGTCTTCATCATTTTGTTAACGATTTTGTTTTTGTACTGTTAATATTAATGGTTCTATATTTAAGAGATGAGGAATTATGTACATTATTTACATTATTTACATTTGACAGATATTTGTCCTCATCTTGTTTGTTGTTAACACAACGTTTCGGCTGATATACATACCTTCCAGCCTTCGTCAGGTGTCTTGGGGGAAATTTCGTACCTGGGTATTCCTGAGGTATTTTTCGATGTTGTTATTATTATTATTATTATTATTATTCAGGTCACTACCTGGAATCAAACTCGGAATCTTGAACCAAATTATTTTGCAGGATGATCTTAGATTACTTATTTGTATTCAGACGACATTGTTGTATGCAATAACTCTGTTGAAGATTATAACAGAATTATACCCTTTAGCATTTAAACTGGCTGTATCCAACCCAAAATATTCTATCTGTCTTACATTCAAAATGACTAGATCCAGCCTCTCACACCTGTCCTACAATGCCATTCTAAAAATAAATGATTACGTCATTGAAATCTCAAAGCTACAATATTAATTCAAAACTGAATTAATAAGTAACAGACTAGAGAAAGTAATCTGAATGGTAAAGGGTTAAAGTAATTTCTGTCATGTGTAAGAGATCTCAATGTAATGCTTTCTATTCCAAAATACACTTTTGGTAAAACAAGTATTAGTTGCCTAGTTTATTGCATTCAAAACCATTAATATAACTTAAAGGTTGACTCTAAGGCCCTTCAATTCTAATCCTTGCTTCCACACCTGAAACTTCTCTAGTTCTGATAGTGACTCAGCAATCAGAGCAAGGTCATCAGCTTAGAGGAGCTCCCAGGGGCATCCTGTCTTGAATTCCTCTGTTATTGCCTGGAGGACTATGATGAATAGGAGGGAGCTGAGGACTGAACCTTGGCGGACCCCTACCTCTACCCGGAATTCTTCACTGTACTTGTTGCCAACCCTCACCTTACTGACAGTGTCCCTGTACATGGCTTGCGCAGCTCTCACTAACCATTCATCTATCCCTAGTTTCCTCATTGACCACCAGATAAGGGATTGGGGGACCCTGTCAAAGGCTTTCTCCATGTCAACGAAAGCCACATACAGAGGTTTATCCTTGGCTAGGTATTTCTCCTGCAGCTGTCTTACCAGAAATATAGCATCAGTGGTGCTTTTCCCTGGCACGAACCCAGACTGCATCTCATCTAAATTTATAACTTAAAGTTAAAATTCCTACTTCTAAAATGGAACTTGTTAAAAAATAAAATTCATTATGTTGCTAGTTTATTACAGTAAATAGGATGTTTCTCGTAAAAATTCTTGTTGGTGCCACGTAAAAAGCACCCTTGCCAATGTCATGTAAAAAGCACCCGTGCTCTGATATATATTTTAATCTTTCTTGAAAATTATGCTGGTATCTTTGTAAAATTTCTCATTTTATTAAAAATATTCTTTTAACAAATTTCAGAAGAGTAGTTTTCTGCTTGTCACTAAATAATATTTAGAATGTGGTTCTCAACCATTTTTTGTTTAGGAACCCCTTTGATTCCTATTGTTCTGTAGAGGACTTCCATAGTCATTCAGTGATTTATAAAATCTCATTATATTCTTATAATTAAATATTATAAGGAATTATATATATATATCATCATCATCATCATCATCATCGTTTAACGTCCGCTTTCCATGCTAGCATGGGTTGGACGATTTGACTGAGGACTGGTGCAACCGGATGGCTACACCAGGCTCCAATCTAATTTGGCAGAGTTTCTACAGCTGGATGCCCGTCCTAACGCCAACCAATGCATTATAGAAGTATAACCAATTTATTGCAGATAAATTTTAATGACAAAATCCTATATGGACCCCCAAGGGTCATATGGACACTGATTGAGAACCGCTGGTTTAGATAGTTGATTCCCAATTTATGTAATTTTCCTGATGTATTATGTTTAATTTTCCTTTGTATCCTTTATTCATCTTTAGTACTCACCTGCACAATAAATAAATTTAGAATAATAGCAAGTAATCAAAGACTGATAAAATTTATGAAGAAATCAGGTATTATGCTGACTTACCTTAGCCACGTAGAAGTCTTCAGTCTATCGTATACAGTAATCTCTCACCATATCACGGTTCACCTATCGCGGCTTATTATTTAAGCTTACGTCGATTCCTCTGTGGTGTGGTTTTAAATTTTTAATAAAATAAATATATACAAATTATAAAAATAATAATAAAAGAAAATATGCAGTACAGTACTGTTTCTGCTTTGCGGATTTTCACCAATCGCAGGGGATTTTGGAACATAACGTCCATGATAGTCGACGGATTACTGTATATAGGTATTAGCAAATAACGGTCACTTAATGGGTGAGTTCTCTCCCTTACTTAAGCTGGATGTTGATTATTTGTAATATTTGGTGAATGAAGTCTTTGGTCTCTTAAACCACAGAAACTAATAAACATTTAAAATTATTTGCAGAGAGATGACGATGAGGATGAGAATGAAGAAGAAAGTAATGATGTTGAGTCTGGAATCGAGCTGACCATTCCAAAAGTTCTTCGCCAGAAACTGGAAGAAGATTGCTACATGATTAACAAAAAGAAAAAAGTAAATCCCATTCACTGTTTTCCATTTCTACAATACACATTTACTAATTAGAATTACAGTCAAAAACGATAAAGTAAAGTTGGATATAAACCCAAGATTCTTTTTGTTTTTTTTACCACTTAACTTTCACTACTTCTTGCTTCTATCTTCTTGGTCTTCCTCTTCTGCTGGTTCCTTTCACATGGATCTCTTGGCCTTTCTTTATGCAACTATTATCATCTACACACATTACATGTCTGTACCAATGCAGCTGTCTCTTCTTCTTCTCTCTCTCTCTCTTGCACACTACAGCTTCTTTCTCTCTCATCCAATTTTTCTCAAAGCTAATCCATGTCTCATTTGTTCATGTATGCTAACATTATATAACCAGCAGATCATAATTGTTTGTTTGTTTCCTTCCTTCACCCGTCCTCTGCATTCAATGCTCATATTTCACTAATATACAACATCATACTTTCTACCTCAATATCATGGATGCTAAAGCATTAAATCTGTGTCCAATAATCAGAAAATTATTCTTAACTTAAATTATTTCTGTCTTTCCAGTTCCTGCGTCTTCCAGCCGAAATTAATGTCGTGTCGGTATTAGAAGGTTATGTCAAAAATTTTTCCGTCAATGTTCTCTATGGTTTGTCTGACCGTTGTAAACAGAGAGGAAACGGTAAAAACCCTGCCATCAATATAAAAAGGTGGGATTCCAATTAAAATTTCGCTATTTGTATATGCAATTTATATATTTTTTTGTGGCTTAATGGTTTAGTGAAAGAGGCCGATACAGTAAGTACCAGGTTTTAGAATAAATACTGGGGTTGATATACAGTACTCTTGGTGCAGGCAATGGCTGTGTAGTTAAGAAGTTTGCTTCCCAATCACATAGTTTTGGGTTCAGTCCCACTGTGTGGTACTTTGTCCACATGCCAACCAAAGCCTTGTGAGTGGCTATAGTAGATGGAACATGAAAGAAGCCCTGTGTACGTACGTACATACATACATACATACGTACGTACATACATACATACATACATACTTGCATGCATGCATGTGTGTGTGTATGATTGTGTTTCCATGCCTTGACATAATGTGATTGTTGTGAGTGAGTGTCATTCATCTCCTATATTCTGCAAAACCATGCCATGCCATCATGAGGAAATATTACCTTGCTTGAAAACAGGAGGGAGTTGGCAACAGGAAGGGCATCTGGCCATAGAAAATATGCCACACTAAACTCTTTGACCCATGCAAGCTTGGAAAAGTGAATGTTAAAACAGTAATGATGATGACTCCTGCTTTTAACTACAGTGAAATGCACCTAATCATGGGACCTGTTTGCACCTAGCTGGTCTACTCAAATCGAGAGTTAACTATTGGGTTACAGTCAGTGCTGCATGTACAACTGTGGTTCAGTATTGTAGTGATTTGATTAACATATTAATACCAATCTCTGTGTGATCCATCCATCCTTCTCCACTCACTTTTCCTCAGAGACTTGCTAGATTTCCAAGCACGACCAACTGAGACTATGGATATTATCCAACCATACTATTCTTGGTCTACCCCTAGGTCTCCCACTGGTTGGCTCAGCTTGAAGAATCCATCTTGTGCTTCTTTGCTGCTGCGGCATTCTAATCACACGTCTGTGGTACTGGAGCTGTTGACCTCTCCATGCAGAGGCAGCTTGACCTGGAGAGACTTCCTGTTGAGTAATGTTGATTCTCTGAGTAATGAGATTCTCTGGAGGAGCCCCCATTTTGATAGTCATACTCTTTTGGTTATTACCCAGTATTAATAACCATAGATACGGATAGGCATGACAACTTGATGGTGATAGTTGTGATGGTGATGATGGATCGTCGCTGAACATTTTGTTGGTATGTGTTGTGCCTAGAACGAACGTTGGTGATATTTCACATACTGTTGCTCTGATAAGACTAGCTCAACCCTCAAAATAGCTCAAAACTCATCATCATCATTATATAACATCCATTTTCCATGCTGGCATGGGTTGGACGGTTTGACAGGAGCTGGCCAGCTGGGGAGCTGTCCAGACTCCCAAGTGTCTGCTGTGGCATGGTTTCTACAGCTGGATGCCCTTCCTAATGCCAACCACTTTACAGAGTGTGCTGGGTGCCTTTTGCAGGCCACCAGCACGGATGTATTTATGCAGCACTGGCACCGATGCATTTTACGAGGCACATGGAAAGGACAAACCTGTATCTATTGGATGACTGTGATTTTACTTCGTTTGACGCACCTTCTCAAATACTGCAAATCGCCACAACAAATCATTTTGTAAATTCTTCTGGGTAATTATTTCCTTAACCATTTTCTTTTCCTTTTCCTTTTTTTTTCTCCCTGTTGCAGCATTCCTATATGTCGGGAAGTAGTAGATGGAATTCGAGTCTGTTTTGACTTCTCTTTGTCAACTATTTTATTGTACAGTTTTGAAAAAGATCATTATTCAAAGTATATTAGTCATCGTTACAGGTAAATAACTTTTGTCATATTAAACCCTCTCTCTCACTCTCTCTCTCACTCTCTCTCCTATATATCTCTCTGTCCCTACTCTTTCTCCTATCTATCTATCTATCTATCTATCTATCTGTCCCCACTCTTTCTCCTATCTATCTATCTATCTATCTATCTATCTATCTGTCCCCACTCTTTCTCCTATCTATCTATCTATCTATCTATCTATCTATCTATCTATCCCTCTCTCCTATCTATCTATCCCTCTCTCCTGTCTATCTATTCCTCTCTCTCTATGATCCTCCCTCTCTCCTGTCTATCTATTCCTCTCTCTCTATGATCCTCCCTCTCTTTCTCTCTATGTCTCTCCCTTTCTCTTTCTCTGGACGCAACCATGACCAAATGGTTAATAAGTTTGCTTTGCAATCATGAGCTGGGATCAATTTCACTGTGTGAACTCTTCAGCAAGTCTTTCACCACACCTTGGGTCGACAAACCATTTGGAAATCTTTTGGATGGATTTGGTCTTGTGATTACACCCATACCCTCCACCCTCTCATGCTGATACATTCTGAAAATTACATTGAGGGTATAATGTGTCTGTGGAATATTCAGCCACGTTCACACTAACTCAACAAACAGACTGTTCCTTTGATCAAACAATTTGCGGAATATATATATATATATATATATAATGGAGAAATTATACAAAATGTATAAATAGATGATGAGTAAAGCACTGGCACAGTTTCCATCACCTGTTGTCATCCGTAGATTTATTGCAAGAACTTTGTAGTGGTGGTGGTTGGGGTAACAGTATTAATAAAATAGATGGAATGAGTAAAAGATTTTATTGGGTACAACACATTTCGACCCGTTCTGGGTTTCTTCGGGTACATCAATAAAAACTCTCACTAGAGATTTCCTGAGTCGGCTTATGTACCGTTATATGTCCATCAAATTCGAGAATGAATGAAAAACAGAAATTATTGAAACGCAAAAAATTCAAATATGAGCGTGAAAATTATAAATTCTAGTTTAGAGGAAATTACATAATGAGCCTTTGCTGTTGTAACTGTTAAGAGAAAGAAGAGGATGTAGAAGTTGAAAGGAGGATAATAGTTAGACGGAAATTTTTTTGTGTTTGTGCTTAGACGCACATATACATACACAGATACATATATATATATATGCACTCACACATGCACATCCTAGTATATGAGTATATACATGCAACTAGAAACATGCATATATGCACATATATGGACAAATACATACATACATATATATATAGGAACTCATATATGCAGGTACACATGTGTATATATACATAAATATACATACATTACGTAAAGCAAGATCCAGATATAACAAAGCATAAATAATGGTCATTACATATTTTTCTTTATTATTGCAAAATTGACTTACATCTGTTTCCAGTAGTCATTATAGGTTTGTTATTGATAAGTCTACTCAATAGGTTCATTGATCTGCTGAGAAATATATATTATGTTCTCTATGTGGCCTGTCTGTTTTCCTGTGTGTTCCTACCGTTGTCCGAAAACAAGTTTGTTTTCTGTGCTTTGTTTATGTTCTCGTTTTTCATTTTGTGCACGTTTTTTTTTTGACGTCCTGTACCCAGATATGCATCTATATATACATGTAGATGTAGGTATGTACATACATGTTCGTATATATGCATATACTCACATATATATATGTGTGTGTGTGTACATACACAAGGGGGTGCTGTAAAGTTCCTGGTTTTGAGTAAAAGAAAATACAGGTGGATCTGTTAG
>NC_069005.1:13823302-13826821 GCF_001194135.2 Octopus bimaculoides | reverse complement strand
CTTGTGCAGAATCAAATATGTCGTCACTTCGTCAGGCATTATTAAGTTCCTGTCATCGTTCACCTTGTCAGGATCTTCTCAAAGAGGTAGGTTTGTGCTTACACACACACACACACACACACACACACACACACACACACACACAGATGCATGCTCGTGCACACATATATAAGTTTTTGGTGTTTTTTGTTTCATATCAGTCTTAATCTTTGTCAGTATGGTATATTCAGCTGTGTGTATGTAGTGAGTGGCGATTAAACTGAGAGAGAGAGAGAGAGAGAGAGAAAGACTCTGTGTGTGTGTATGTGTGTGTGTGTGTGTATAAGCTTTGCTGTGTAGCAAGAAGAGTTTATGTTCTGTGTATGCACACACACACACACACACACACACACATGGAAAATCAATAATGATGATTTTAATATTAACGATAATAATAATAAGAAAATAGGTTTTACCTTTTTATATTGCAGTGAATTAATTCCAAAGTATATTATTGACTTCAAATTTTGGCACTAGGCCAGCAATTTCAGGAAAGTGGGTAAGTTGATTATATCAACCCCAGTGTTCAACTGGTACTTGACCCCTGAAAGGATGAAAAGCAAAGTGAAACTCAACATTTGAACTCAGAACGTAAAGCATGCCAGATGAAATGTTCAGCAGCATATCATGTTCTGAGTTCAAATTCCGCTGATGTTGATTTTGCTTTCCATCCTTTTGCGGGTTGATGAAATGAGTACTAGTTGAATTTTGAGGTTGATTTAATCAACTGGCTACTTCTCCCAAAATTTCAGAATTTGCTTTGCTCTAGGGTTGCTCCATTCATGTATTCTATCAAAGTTTTCCATTCCATATGCTCTTCACTTATGCTTTTGTCAGTGTTCCTTGCTCTGTTCACTGAGCAGTAGTGTCTCTTCTAATTCCTGCCACTAATTCTTTCCTAGTCTGGTTCTCTGATGTCCAGTTACAAAAGCCATACAGACAGTCACTGTGAAGGTGCATGGTTCAGTGGTTAGAGTGTTGGTCTCACAGTCATGAGGTAGTGAGTTTGATTCCTGGACTGGGTTGTGTGTTGTGTTCTTGAGCAAGACACTTTATTTCACATTGCTCCAGTTCACTCAGCTGTAGAAATGAGTTGCCATGTCACTGATACCAAGCTATATCGGCCTTTGCCTTTCCCTTGGATAACATCAGTGGCTTGGTGAGGGGGGGACTGGTATGCCTGGGTGACTGCTGGTCTTCCATAAACAACCTTGCTCGGACTTGTTCCTTGGAGGAGAACTTTCTAGGTGCAATCCCATGGTCATTTATGACTGAAGGGGGTCTTTACTCTTTACAGATAGTCACTAAAAAGTAGGAGGAGAGAGAGAGAGAAGGAGAGCTTCAAAGCGTTTGGAGAAAATTGCTGTAAATGCCTGTCTCTCCATCACCTTTAATATGTAAGGAGATAACAGTTGGTAGAGTCAGACAGGTTGCCTTTCTCATGAATGGAACACAGTGTAAAAAGCTGGACGCTCTGTTGGTTATGATGACAAGTGTTCCAGTTGATCTGATCAACAGAACAGCTTGCTCATAAAATTAACATGCAAATGGCTGAGCACTCCACAGACATGTGTATCCTTAAAGTAGTTCTCAGGGAGATTTGGTGTGACACTCCAAATGTGACAAGGCTGGACCTTTGAAATACAGGTACAACTCATATTTGCCAGCTGGGTGGATTGGAGTAACGTGAAATAAAGTGTCTTGTGCAAGGACACAATGCACTGCTGGGAATTGAACTGACAGTCACATGATTGTGAGCTGAATACATTAGCCACTAATCCACATGCCTTATAGTTCATTTACAAAGAACCTATTCTTTGTATATCTATGTATACATAGGCGCAGGAGTGTCTGTGTGGTAAGTAGCTTGCTTACCAACCACATGGTTCCGGGTTCAGTCGCACTGTGTGGCCCCTTGGGTAAGTGTCTTCTACTATAGCCTCGGGCCGACCAAAGCCCTGTGAGTGGATTTGGTAGACGAAACTGAAAGAAGCCCGTCGTATATATGTGTATATATATATGTGTGTGTGTGTGTGTGTGTGTGTGTGTATGTTTGTGTGTGTTTGTGTGTCTGTGCTTGTCCCCCCAACATTGCTTGACAACCGATTCTGGTGTGTTTACATCCCCGTAACTTAGCGGTTCGGCAAAAGAGACCGATAGAATAAGTACTAGGCTTACAAAGAGTAAGTCCTGGGGTCGATTTGTGCTTGACTAGACGCGGTGCTCCAGCATGGCCGCAGTCAAAATGACTGAAACAAGTAAAAGAGTAAAAGAGAGTAAAGAGTATGGAGATTGAAGAGTTTGGGGAAGACAGGAGTTATCTCTGGAGTGCATTGTTTGGGAGTAATGAAAGCATGTTTGATGCTGGCATGGGTTAGATGCTTGACAGGATCTGATGTGTCCAAAGATTGCATTCTTCTCCACTGTCTGGCATGGTTTCTATTGCTGGAGGCCCTTCCTAATGCCAGCCACAATGCAGCATGTACTGGGTGTCTTTTTCTTTTGTGAGCCATTGGCACTAGCAAGGTTGCCTCCACTTGAATTGTTGTAAGTTGATAGTTGTAAGAAAAGGATACACAGGGAGAGAACTCTGGAGGGTGGGGAGGAAGGACTGGGTGTAGTGGGTGGGTGGTAGTGTATATAATGAGTCTTGAGAAGTGGAAAGATGAATGGGCTGCGATTGACTGAGTGGAGCTGACATGATACAAAGCAGCTCAAGGAGCAGAAGCCATTGTACTAGTGGTAGACGAAGTAGAGCGAAAGGAAGGACAATTTTATCTACTACAACTGCTACTACTACTACTACTAATAATAATTCTTTCTAAAAAGGCACAAGGTATGGAATTTTTAGGAGGAAGGGGTTGCTTGGTTACATCAACCCCAGTTCTTGACTGGTAGTTATTTTATAAACCCCGAAAGGATGAAAGGCAAAATTGACCTCAGTGGAATTTGAACTCAGAATGTGAAGATGGAGGAAATGCCGCTTAGTATTTAGCCCTCTGGGCCAACGGTTCTGCAGATTCACCACCTTAAAGGAGTGATGCTAAGTATTTTGTCTGATCCAGTAACTATTCTGCCAGTTCGTTGCCTTAATAATTATAATAATCTTTTCTACTATAGGCACAAGACGTGAAATTTTTGTGGGGTAGTGGGGAGCAGTCGATTACCCCATTGACCCCAGTGTTTCAGTGGTACTTATTTATTTATTGACTCCAAAAGGATGAAAGGCAAAGTTGACCGTTGCAGAATTTGAACTCAGAATGTAAAGATGGACGAAATGCTGCTAAGCATTTTGGCCAGTGTGCTAATGATTCTGCCAGCTCACCACCTTAATAATAATAATAATAATAATAATAATAATAATAATAATAATAACAATTTTTGACTTGAATTCAGAATGTGAAGATGGATGAAATGCCGCTAAGCATTTTGGCCAGTGTGCTAATGATTCTGCCAGCTCACCACCTTAATAATAATAAT
>NC_069005.1:13810556-13822154 GCF_001194135.2 Octopus bimaculoides | reverse complement strand
TAATAATAATAATAATAATAATAATAATAATAATAATAATAACAATTTTTGACTTGAATTCAGAATGTGAAGATGGATGAAATGCCGCTAAGCATTTTGCCCGGTGGTCTAATGATTCTGTAAATTCACTGCCTTAAAGGAAAGATACTAAGTATTTAGTCTTAATAATAATAATAATAATGAGTGGGATGGGCAACTTAACCTGAAGAAATCTAACTGGCCCCACCTGCAAGGTCATGTGCTGTCTATCTCATTATGAGATCACCTTGTTGTGCACATATGGTTGTTGTGATACATGTACCTGGTGTACCCTTATCAGATGGGTAGTCGTGATGGGTATACTGGGCTTCATATATTTGTACCCCTGTGTCACTTTGATGGCATGCACTGGTCTCGCACTCAAATAATAATAATAATAAAAATAATAATAATAATAATAATAATAATAATAATAATAATAATAGCAATAATAATAATGATTTCATTTATTTGACACCAGGGCAAAGAATGAGTGGGACAGACAAAAATGAAATGATAAAACATAAACAACAAAAAAAAATCTTTAATTAGATTTTGTATTTAACCAGATTGTTGTTCTTGATTGCAGGTCTTCCATTCACAAACGGATCAAAGTAGTATTGATGAAATCTTCACGTGGAGATTGTTACCTCAATCTTTCTATAGTCAATGTCCTCCACAACCCTCCATCATCTGTGGTCCTCAGCAATTGTTACGTTTATTTGGTAAGTAGTTCCATTTCAGTATACATGCTTAAGTTGATACCTGTAGACCCCTTTCTTTTGTTTGGAACAACTTCCATTAAGTTGGTGCCTTTTAACTTTTAACATTCTGCTGAAAATTTTCTAATTCAAAATCTCAATCATATCATAATTGAGTAGGAAGTGCCTAAGCCTAAATGACTTTATTCAAATGTTTATAGTGTCTTTACTTGTCGTCAGGTTATAATGAAAATTGGCTGTATTGTGGAAAAGACTTTTTTTAAAAATATAAATAGCCAGTGAAAGATCTTGGGGGTTCCGCAAAGATTGCTACTTCTACACTGCATTTTGTTGACCTTGAGGTAGCTTTCGACGTGGTTGAGCACACATCCCTCTAGAAAATTCTCAAGCTTGTCAGTGCACCCACCAAGATCACTGCTCTGTTTTAATGGCTCTATAGCAATGCTGAGAGCTACGTTTGGGTGAATGGAAAGGACTCTGACTGGTTCTCCATCAACAGCGGAGTCAGAGAGGGCTGTGTGGCTAACCCTGACCTCTTCAACTGTGTCATTGATTATCTGATGACCAGGGTCTGTGAGTGAGTTTCTGGAATTATCTTTGGAACTACTACCTTACTGACCTGGTGTATGTGGATGATATCACTCTATTCAGCACTTTGATTGACCAGCTCAGGGACACACTGATGATATACGGAGAAGAATCAGCAAAGCTTGGCCTTCAGGTGAGTTGGGTGAAGACCAAGCCAACACATGTCGGAGATGGCCTGGACACTCACCTATATTGGCCCTGATGTTATGGAGTTTGTGAGCTCCTTCATCTACTTGGGCTCCACAGTCATCAACAATGGAGACTTGACCCCCAAAGATCACCTGCAGATGTCTGGTTGCCAAGGCCATGTACTTCCTATAGAGGCCTCTTTGGTGGCACTGCTCTATCTCCCAGAAGACAAAACTACAACTCATCTTCCCTCTCCATTCTCCTCTATGGAGCAAAAATGTGGCCCCTCTCGAAGACCTTGGTAAAGAGGATCAACAACTTTGATAGCAGAGTCCTGAGGACCATCGAGAACATTGGATGGTACCATCATGTTTCCAACAAAGAAACACATGTGTGCATGCATTGGCCTGCTGCTTCCCACCTAATAGCTATTTGTTGCATGCGCTGGTATGGACATATCCTCCATCTCCTGCTAGATCATCCTACAAGGGCTTTACTCTCATTCAACACAGTAGCTGCAGGCCGGAAGAGGCCTTGTGGCAGGCCCTGCACCAGATTGCTGGACATAATTGAGGAAGGTTTCCAGAGGCTTGATGTCACCTTACAGGATGCAGATGGGCTGGCATGGCACCGCTAGCTATTGAGAGCACTGGTGGATCTAGTCGGCTCTACACATGATGATGTTTCTGGGACCACTAACCTGGGATGACCCCAGCCCCATCAAGCAAAAGCATGAAGTAAGCTGGCAATATAAATAGCTATTTGTGCTAAAAATAATGACGTACCTGTATGATTATAAATTTATTACATAATAACTAAAAATATAAACTCAAATAGGATGATGAAAAAAGATGTAAATTAAAGGCAGCTAGTAACAGATGTGGACATAGACACATCACGGAAAAATGAGACTAAGGTTATTTTTCCATGACCTTTTTACCGTTGCTTTCCCATTATAAAATTTACAGGTAAACTGAGTTACTCTCTGTGGAAATAACACACCCAGGTATATATAGAATAAATTGCCAAAGTTTGGCAATATGTGGGTTGATTTTATTAACAAACATTACAGAATGTAAATAAATGGCTGAAGAAGAAATTAAAATTTTTATTTTAGATTAGAGAGTTAATAACTTTCTTTAAAATGAATATAAACAATTCAAGTGGTACAGGAGAGACACGTACTTATACTGTTGGGTAGGTTTGTATTGTATAAGATATTAAGAATTCCAGCCATCCATCCATTCATTTTCTCTACCTGCAATTCCTGGGGAGTGGGTTATGAAGGGAGAGTCGTCAGGCACCTCCTCCATAGGGTCCTGTCTGAGGTAGCCATCATTACACTTTCTGTCTGGATTCCCAAGCACAACCAACTGAGTCTATGGATATTATCCTACCATCTTGTTCTTGGTCTACTCCTAGGCCTTCTGCCGGTCATAAGGATAGAGTCCTCAGGTACCTCCTCAATATGGTTCTTTGGGAAGCAACCATCATTACACTTTTTGGCCTGATTCTCAAGCATAACCAACCGAGACTATGGATATTATCCAACCATCTCGTTCTTGGTCTACATCTAGGTCTTCTGGTTGGCTCAGCTTGAAGAATCTGTCTTGCAATTTGATTCTTTCCTGCTACATTCTAATCACATGTCTATGGTGCCGGAGCTGTGATCTCTCAATGCGGGAAAGTAGCAGGTTGATCTGGAGAGACTCCCTGATCTCTGAGCTATGCATCCTCTCGAGTAATGTTACTTCAGGCACTCTTCAGAGGGACCCCATGTTAAGAAATCATCAACAAAAAGAAGAAAAAAAAAAACACCCAATATTTTAGAAATATTGAGATGCTTTGTGGTGTGCTAGGATGTCTGTGGGTTTTAAGTCTAAATAGAATACTTTGAAGCAATATAAAAGAAAAGTGTGCAGGTGGGTGAATGTTTGTTGGTAAACAAACCTCATAATTCATTTTTCAGTGAAACTTGAAGTAGATAAAACTATAACTAATAGTGTATAAATATTGAACTAAAAATACTCCTTGGGATGGAAAAAGTTGAAGGCTGCTCATGGGACTTGAACTCGCATCTGCTGTAAACATGAATGATGTTCTACCATTGAACCAAAGCATTTCTTTGAAGTTCTGTATCCATTTTAGAAGCTTTGTTCTTAACAGCATCATAAAGATTTAGAAACTTTGAGAGAATGTGAAATAATTTGTTTTTAATGCTTAAAGCAGATGAATGTTTACAAAGGTGGATTATGTCCCATGGTCAGCTTTTGACATTTTTCGTTTTTCATCTTTTATCTTTTACTTTTTGCAGTCATTAGACTGTGGCCATACTGGGGCACCACCTTGAAGAATTTTTTAGCCGAATGAATCAACCCCAGTGTTAAAAAAAAATTTCTTTTAAAGCCTGGTACTTATTCTATTGATCACTTTTGCCAAAATGCAAGGTTACAGGGACAGGAACACACCAACACTGGTTGTCAAGCAGTGGTGGGGGACAAACAAACACAACACACACACACCACCATTATCATCATCATCATTGTTTAATGTCTGCCTTCCATGCTGGCATGGGTTGGATGGTTTGATAGGAGCCGGCCAGGCAGGTGCCTGTACCAGACATCTGTGTCTATTTTGGCACCAATCAACCAGGAGAATGGACTGAGTGCTTTTTATGTGGCACAGGCACACTATGGGCTTCTTTCATTTTCCATCTATCAAATCCCCTCACAAGGCTTTGGCTGACTTGATACTTGCAGAAGGTGCCACATAGTGGGACTGAACATGGAACTATGTGATTGGGAAGCAAGCTTCTCCCTCCACAGCCACCCCTGTACCTATCAAAAGAGTTTTTTTTTTAAACCCCTGCTATTATTTATAATTTTTATACTTTAAGGTCCACCATTAAAATAAATCATTTCATGTCTCCTAAACTTTCTAAATTCTTATGATGTAAACAAGAAAACTCATTAAAAAAATTCTTTTTGTGTGAGAATTGTGAAATGATCTTTTTTTCTAAGTAATTTAACCCTTCTGTATATATATATATATATATATATATATATATATATATATATATATATATATATATATATATATATATATTTATTTATTTATTTATTTATTTATGTATGTGTGTATATATGTATATGATATATGTATATATATATAACACAGTTTATTAAGTAGTGGTGGGGGACAAACCCACACACATAAAGGCAGGCATACACACACACAGAGCCATGACAGGCTTTTTTCACTTTCTGTCTACCATGTCCTCTCACAAGGATTTGTTTGGTTTTAGTCTATAGTAGAAGACACTTGCCAAAGGTGTCATGCTGTGGGAATGAACCCGGAACCATGTGGTTTGGAAGCAAGCTTCTTCCCACACAGAATCAGGTTTTCGCTCAGCTGGCAGAACTTTGTAGACATTGACATATAAGTGATTCTATAGTCTTATTCTGCAAAGCTAGCAGTTGGAAAACCATTTCCAAAGCTAGCAGTCCACATTTGGGCCTTTTCTAATGTCAACAAAGCTGACAGTTGAATTTGTTAATTTGATCTGATCATCAGCCTGCCACCTCCCACCTCATAGCTATCCACTGCATGTGCTGTTATGGACAGGTCTTCCATCTCCTGTTAGATCATTCTACCAGAGCTTTACTCTTATTTGATGCAGTAGCTGTGGGCTGGAAGAGGCCACATGCCAGTCCCAGATCTCCAGAGGCTTGACATCACCTTGGAAGTTGCAGAGGTGCTGGCACGGGACTGCCAGCAACGGAGAGCACTGGTGGACCTGGTTGGCTCTACACATGATGACATCTCTGGGGCCACTAACCTGTGATGACCCCAGCCGTATCAATCAAGAGCATGAAGCAAGCAACAAACAAACATACACCAGCTGTGCATGAGACTGTGCAGAGTATATACAATGTTCAAGATTCATGAAGCAAAGTAGATGTCAAAGAACACTAAGAAGAAAAAGTTTATGAAGACCAGCTGTCTGGTTTATCTGTGTGTGTGTGTGTGTGTGTGTGTGTGTGAAATGTTTTTAAATGGTTGTAAATTATGGATTTAAATGGGATGGTGGTAAAAACCCATCTAATGTAGGACAGATGTTATATGAATTGGAAATAGTGAAGGGTGAATCGTAGTACCTGACAAAGCTTAAAATTCATAAATTTATATTTGTTTCATTTTAGTTAAATTACCAGAAGTGCTTGGCAAAATGGACTTGCCTGAACTAAAACTTGGAATACTTCTTGGATATTTGGAAAATTTCCTAGAGTAAGTGAAATATATATTTTTTTTTTCGGTCACTTTTGAACATTATTTCATGTTGGATAATTGCAGTATAAAGAACTGATGTGTTTCACTCCATGTCAAACTAAAAGCCCACCTGTCTCACTCCTTGTCAGACTGATAGCTTATGTGTTTCATTCTATATCAAGCTAATAGCCTGCCTCTCTGACTCTTTGTCAGATCAGCTATCAAATAAGAGCATCATAAAAGTGGTCCTTCTGTTCATTTGGTAGGCCCACTTGAGGGGAATAGGCAGAGATAATTCTCACTATACTATTCTGTAAGAGAGCCTAAGCTTGAGCACCCTATCGCACACTCTGACTGCCTTTATGACCATATCCACCCACTTCCCTGTGAGAAGTATGTCCATGCCACCTACCCCGTCACTGTTATTAGGTTGTTCTGAAAATAATGACTGATTTCAGAAACATAAGTTTATTCTGGAAAAATTAACAATAGAAATGTTTTGATAAGTCAAAGTATGAACTGTGAGCATCTATGCATCTCTGCCATCGACATTGAGATTATTTATGCCTTATTGGCTTTGATGCTAAGAAATCTTTGAAAGCTGATTCCACCTCTGGTTTGGACCTGAAAGTTTTATCACTTAAAAACGTGTTTAAATGCTAAAAAAAATGGAGGATGTGGTAAAGTCTCATATCCCAAGTCTGTGAGTTTCTGCACCCTTTATATATATATATATATCTTAATAATAATAATAAATGGAGCAAAACGCATATAAACAATAAGTTCCTTTAATTCCTACATATGTTTCAAAATATATGTGCACTCTACTCCAAAGATGTAAGAGGTGCTGGAATTGCACATAAATTCATCATCAAGGAACCAACATACAAAAGCAAGACATATGCTAAATGTAGCATATGTCTTGCTTTTGTATGTTGGTTCCCTGACGATGAATATATGTGCAATTCCAACACCTCTTACTTCTTTGGAGTAGAGTGCACATATATTTTGAAACATATGTAGGAATTAAAGGAACTTATTGTTTATATGCGTTTTGCTCCATTTATTATTATTCTTAATATCTACTCAAAATGCATCACTTTAACTTGGTATTTCTACCTATAAAACAGGTGTGATATCCCAGTTTTTGTGTGATTTTTGCTATCCATGGTAACTATTAGCATATTTACATTATCAAAGTTTTTTCAACCGAGATAATATTAATATTTACTAGCAAATCTGTAGTATTGAGCAGAATATTGATATTTCTGTTTCATCAAGTCAATGCTGAATCTGTCTGAGATGTAATGGAAAATAGGTCAGTTTCAAAACATTGATGTCCAGGTCAGAAAAGCAAAGTTTGAAGAGAATAGTAGTGATTTCTTTTGATTTCTAGCTAGAAGCAAATAGAAAATAACAATTACTGACCAAAGACAAAAAAAAAAAAAAGAAAAGGAATTTGTTACACATTGTAATAATAGGTATGAACCTTAAAGTATATCTTGGGTAGGATTTGTAATCTCCTCATCAATGGTCCATAGATGTTACCTTCTCCCTTATTTTTCTGACTACATAGAATGTGTGCTTGTATGTATATATACATGCATTGGAGGAGGTAGAGTGATGAGGGGAAGGCCATGATGCACTTTATATTTGTAATATAGAACTTTCTTGAATATCTTCCTTAATTTGTAATTCTTTTTTTTTTTTCTTTTTGTGTTTGTTTCAGATATATGGCAGCAAGACATGAAGATTTGTTTCCAGCTTCTGCTTATGTTGATGCAGTGTAAAACAGATGTCTTTTGTTATTAATATTATTATTATTATTATTATCATCATTATTTCTAGATCAGCAGAGCGGTTGAAAGGGTTAGAATGGCCGGACTAAATGCCTTGCAATATTATTTTAGTTATATCCTTTGACATTCAGAGTGCAGATCCTGCTGCTTGGTGGGTGCAAAATGTGTGTGTCTGTATGTGTGTGTCTGTGTGTGTGTGTGGAGTTTGGTTGACTTTGGGATTGAAAAACAAAAATAGAACACCAGTACCAGTTAAATACTAGGGTTGATTTACTTGAATGCATTCTCTCTCTCTCTTCTAATTTGTGGCTTTGTGCCTAAGATAGAAATTATTATTATTATTATTATTATTAATTGGGATTGATGTAGTCAATTTACCCCTCCCCCAATCTTGTTGGTCTTGTGCCAAAATTTGAAATCATCATCATTATTATTATGAAAGCAAAGTCGGTAAGCTGGCAGAATTGGTAGGATGATGGATGAAATGCTTAGTGGCATCTCGTCCATCTTTATGTTCTGAGTTCAAATGCCGCAAAGGTCAACTTCCTGGCCATGTACCAACATTTGAAACTGTTATTATTATTATTATTATTATTATTATTATTATTATCATCATTATCATCATTATTATTAAGGTGGCGAGCTGGCAGAATTGTTAGCATGCTGGACAAAATGCTTCACAGTATTTCATCTGCCTTTACATTCTGAGTTCAAATTCTGCCAAGGTTAACTTTGCCTTTCATTCTTTTGGGGGTCGGTAAATTAAGTACCAGTGATACACTGGGTCTATGTAATCAACTAGTCCCTTCCCCACAAATTTCAGGGCTTGTGCCTATAATAGTAGAAAGGATTATTATTATTATTATTATTAATACTTATAAAAGCTTTGCTGAGAATGGTATTGGTGAACATAACAGCATTTAGCATTACTTTACCGTTTGTTTTCCAGTAATGTTTATTCTTCCATAGAATTCTTTAAAAAAGCTGGTTGCTGCTTTGTCATAAATAACATCTGTTTGAAATAATAGCATTATAGAACATATATAGTTCGGTCAGTGTTACTGTTTAGCCCCAGGTCAACCATGATTAAATGTTTCCACGTCCATGACCATCACCTCTTGGTTTTTTCCTTTCCTTTTTTTTTAATCAAGGGCTAAGACTACATTATCTAACATATCCTTTATTTAAGTTGTAGACAGTAAGGTGTAATTTGAGGGAGATTTGTCTGCCATTTTCTGTAGATTAAGCTGCTGTGTGTAGGTTCCCTTGTTGGCTTGTGATATTTATTGTAGTGTTTAGAGGGGGAATGATGTCTCTACTTCCTCATCATTCTCCACTCCTCCTTCCCCTCCACCTCATGGTGGGTGGCAGCAGTATCCTTGATGCTATGTACGTACCTGCTATATACTGGGGGACAGGCTTGAGGCATTCTGTTTTATTGCATTACCTTCTCAAAATTCAGCATTGTTTTTACCATGTCATGGAATGTACACACACACACACACACACACACACACACACACACATTCATATACACATACACATGCATCAACACGCATATGTATATACATGCACACATATTTACGTACAGATTCATTCATACACACATCAACACAGATACATGCACACATATATACATGCATATATAGACATATGCATGTTGACATCTACATATTCACATGCATACACATGTAGACACATTTGAGCATATTCATATATAGGCACACACACTTACACACACACACACACACACACACACACACACACACACCTGCACATAGATGCATACATGTTGATCACTATTTCTGATCAGAAGGGTGCCATCTTATCAGTGAGCATATACACATACATACCTGCATATATGCAAGCTACCATACATTCACACATATATCCATACTTTCATGCATGCATGTATACATACATCATACATACATACATACATGTAGACACTTTTGTGTACACACATACATGCATGCACACATGCACACACATGTAGTCAAATGCACTAACACACATTCAGAAACACATACAATGACATGCATGCAGACACATATGCAGATATGGGTGCATGCGTACACATACGCAAAAATACATGTGTTGGTACTGCATTCTATCTTTTGCCATCTCTAAATGTTTAAAACTGTTATTCTCTAAACTATTGATTACAAAGGAACAGGGTAGTTAATTAATCGATGATTATAACTGTTAGGCAGAGTTATTGGTGGTGGTCATTAGGAAAGGTATGGAGTATAATGTTTGTTGGTGTGAGGCTGTTGAGTAATTAGAAGGAAAGACAGAATGGGGATGTATTTCATAATGAATATGGTCTGTTCATACATGAACATGCATGCATGTATGTCTGTATGTATGCACACACACTCATGCATACACACACACACACTCATGCACACCCACACAAGTAGACATGCATAGGCATGCCTTTGTGCAGTCATTTACTTGCACAAACACATGCATAATCTGCACACAAACAGCTTCAGGTAGATAGGAGGGGCTGGTTTGGAAACTGAAACTAAACTTGATGACGGGTCATGCCCCGAAATATTAAGTATTTTCTCAACATCGATCATGGTGAACCAGAACCTCCCCCCCACTTTTATTTTTTCTTAATTTTTCTGTTTTCAATTTTATTTTATTATTTTTTTTTTCAATTTGTATTTTTTGGCCTTTAATTGTGTCACGAATCTCATTTCACACCACATGGCATCACGTCACATCACATGAATTTATACCACACTACATGAATTTCGTGTTAAACCACATGACTACCCATCACGCCACCCGGTCTTGCATTACACCATTACAACCTCACACCACGCTACATGAGTTTCTCTTCCACAACATGGTTTCCCATCATACCATGTCAGGCAGCATCATTTTGCATGTCATAACTTCCTTTGCATCATCATACCACATGACTTTCCATCACCCCCACATGATTCCTCATCATGTCATATGGTTTTCCATCCTTCCCTTTCTCCTTCATGACACCCCACCCTTCCACATGACTTTCCATCATGCCACATATTTTGTCATCCTTCCCCTTCTCCCACATGACTCCCTCTCCCTCCCAATAATTCACCATTCCTTTGAATGACTTCCCATTGTTCCTGTGACTTTGCATTATGTCACATGGCTTCCCATCATACTATCTCATGCAGCATCAGTTCGCGTGTCATAACTTTCTTTGCATCACATCACATGACTTCCTCTCCTTTGCCTCCTCCCACATGTTGTCCCCATCACTTTCAGTTCTCTCACAACACCTCATCCTTTCATGTGAATTCTCATCATGCTACATGTTTCCCATCATACCACGTCAGTTAACTTGTAAACATCAGTTAACATGTAGCTTTCTTTGCATCGCATCCCCCCATCATCCCACGTGACTTCCTCTCCTTCCCCTCCTCCCACAAATGACATTCCCAACATCCTTCCCATCTCCCCTGTCTCTTCACATATCCTCATCCTTTCATATGACATCCCATCATGCCACATGGTTTCCCATGGTACCTCATCATGCAGCATCACCTCACACGTCATTTTCTTTGCACCACATCACATGACCTCCCATCATGCCATATGACTTCCTATTACATCACATCACAAACTGTGTGTGTTTATTTCTAATTTGTGTTTCGTGTAATTTAAAAAAAATTTTTTTGCTTTTGAAATCTCCATTTTTTTTTTTTGTTTTTAGAAGCCATTTTCCCCTTTTACTCTTTTTCTTTCTTCGTATCTCACGAGAAATAGTTGACGCTTGACTGTTACCAACTGTGCTCCTTATTTCTCTTTTACCCAATGATTTAGAGATGCCAGGCAAAAGGTTTTGTGGTATTTAGCTACATCCCTTTATGTTCTGAGTTCAAATCCTTCCAGGATCCACTTGGCCTCTTCTCTGTCCTGGAAAAAATCTGTATAGTAAAAGTACCAGTCAAATACTGAAGGGTCAATATAATCAACTGGTCTCTTTCCCCCAAATTTCTAGCCTTGTGCCTATGTAAGAGAGATTATCATTATGTTTTCATTGGTTTTATGTGTGGTTGTGCAGTGCT
>NC_069005.1:13804136-13810462 GCF_001194135.2 Octopus bimaculoides | reverse complement strand
TTCCTGAGGTTTATGTAGCATTGATATAGAAGTGTGTTTCTATACTATATCAGTGTTGCTTTGTTGTGAGGTTTGTTTCTGGTATTGTGATGTTGTTTCCAGTGTTGTGAGCTTTGTTCATGGTGTTGTGAGGTTTTGTTTCTGGTGTTGTGAGGTTTTGTTCCTGGTGTTGTGAGGTTTTGTTCCTGGAGTTGTGGGGTTTGTTTGCTGGTGTTAGGAGGGGCATCCAACTGTATTGTGAGATTTGTCCTCAGTGTTGTGAGATTTGGTTTCCAGTGTTGTGATGTTTGTTTTTTTGTGTTGTGAGGTTTGTTTTTGATGTTCTGAATTTTGTTTCTGGTGTTGTGAGATTTGTTTCTGGTGTTATTTTAGTATCTCGTTTGTTGTGCAGTATCTTTTAGTATCTTATTTGTTGTGCAATGTGAGTTGTGTTAGTTTGTTGGGTGGTGTTGTGTGTGCCAGACTGCAGTTATGTAGTGTATGTGCCATGCAGGCCGTTACATTACTGGATGGTGATTGTTTAGGGTGTGTGTTGTGTGGCTTGTGATTCAGTATTTGATGGCGATCCAGTAGAGCTCTGGTTCCCAGCCTCTTTCTCTACCCCTCTTCCCATCCCTAAGAAATGTTTAATTAATTATCACACTCCTACATAAGTAATATCATATTTGAAAATGAACGAACAAGTTACTTTTCTAATAACTAGCTTATTTTCCAAAGATTGAGTTACAATGTTCTTGATGTGCTTAACAGAGCAAAATTATTTCTTTGAAAGCAAGCTTAACCGTTTTGATACTAACCCACTGGAGACCACACCTTGGTTCTATGACACAATTTCCCTGTTTTCAAGAGATTTAAATTAAAACCTTCCATCAAACTTCTATGCTAATTTAATCCTTTAGCATTCAGATTATTCTGTGAAATGTAAAACTTATTTATTCACATTATTTTGAATTAATCATGCAATTATCTCACAGCTTTGAAATTTTGATCATGTGACTGTTTATGTTTACAATGACATAGTAAGGTAGGTGTGAGAGGCCAGATCTAGCTGGCTTCAGCATAAATCAAGTAGAATATTCTGGCAGGATATGGCTGGTTTAAGTCAGGGGTTCTCAACCATTTTTTATTTATGGAACCCTTTGATAGCTATTTTATTCTGGTGGACCCTGATAGCCATTCGATGTTTTAAAAACTAGTTTTATACAAACTTCTTTCAAAATTCCTGTTTTGTTTTTCACACATTAACTTGTGTAGATTGAACTATGCAAAATATTAGAGAAAAAACCCCAAAAAACTTAGCTGTTTCTTGCAAAACATACCAATACATACATCTAAAGTGAAATTTTTTCAGGGGACCTTAAGATATTATTGTGGATCCTCAACTTACTGCTTTGTTGCGTGTACCCCCAAAAATCTTATTTGGACCCTCGGGGGCCATAGGGACCCCAGTTGAGAACCACTGGTTTAAATGCTAAAGTGTTAATGTTCCAAATGCCAGATTAACCCTTTAGCTTTCCGTTTTTACTCTATCAAATGTAATGCTTATTAATTCATGTTGATTTGAATTAATCATGAATTATCTCATAGCTTTGTGATTATAGGGTAGGTGTAAGAAGCCAGGTCTGGCCAGTTTGAACACGAAGCTGGTAAAATATTTGGGCCAAATATGGCCAGTTTAAATGCTAAAGGATAGTAAAGATAAAGGTTAGCTTTTTGAGTCATGCCGACTCATAAAGGCTGGTTTCCCGGTTTCCATGGCGTATGTATTCCCCGCCTGGATGGGATGCCAGTCCGTCACAGGATTACCCATGTTTGCCAGCTGAGTGGACTGGAGCAACGTGAAATGAAGTGTTTTGCTGAAGAACACAATGCATTGCCCAGCTGAGGAATTGAAACCACAATCTTATGATCATGAGTCCAACACCCTAACCACTAAGCTATGCACCTCCTTGTGCTAAAGGGGGAATAATGACAAATTATATTTCACTATGTCCTTCATTATTTTCAAAATTAATTGAAACAAAGCAGTGTGTATTTCAATAGAAAGAAAGGGGTTAATTTTATTTCTGAGAAACAGTTTTAACGAAGCACATACTTCCCTTCTTTGTGTTACATACCTTGGCATGCCATGTCAAAGAACACCCCAAGAGGTGTGGTCTCTGGTGTGGAGCTTGTGTTATGTCAGTCTGTTACGTTATTGGGTAGTGATTGTATAGGCTACGTGCTGTGCAAGCTGTGTTATATTTAGGTGTTGATTTTGTTTAGTATGTGTTGTGTTGGTTGTGCTTGTATTATTGGGTGGTGACTATGTGATTATGTGTTGTATAGGTTGTGGCATTGTATGAGATGTAGGCTGTGCTTGGCAATCCTATATTACTATTATTATTATTATTTGCTAAGGTGGTGAGCTGGCAGAATTGTTTGCATTTGGGCAAAATGTTCTGCGGCATTTTGTCTGTCTTAGGTTCTGAGTTCAAATTCTGTCAAGGTCAACTTTGCTTTTCATCCTTTCCGATAAAATAAGTACCAGTTGAGCACACCCCCCGGACATTGCTGGCCTTGTGCCAAAATTTGAAACCATCATTGTTGTAATTATTTTGCTAAGGTGGGTGAGCTGGTAGAATCACTAGCATGCCAGACAAAATGCTTTGTGGCGTTTCACCTATTTTTATGTTCAGAGTTCAAATTCTGTCAAGTTCTACTTGGCCTTTCATTCTTCTGGGGTCAATAAAATAAGTACTAGTTGAGTGCTGGAGTCGATGTAATCGACTTACTCCCTCCCTTGAAATTGCTGGCCTTGTGCCAAAATTTGAAATCATTAAGGCAGTGAACTGGCAGAATTGTTGGCATGCTGAACAAAATGCTTTGTGGCTGCCAAGGTTGACTTAGCCTTTCATCCTTTCCAGGTTGCGCACTGGGATCAATGAAATTGACTAGCCCCCTCCCCCAAATTTCAGGCCTTGTCCCCATTGTAGAAAGGATTATTATTATTATTATTATTGCCTAGGCAACAGAAGCGTGTGGTGGGAGGGATTAAATGCCGGACTCTACTTCATTTCCTCACTCTATGTTCTGAGTGCAACTCAGGTGAGCGGTCACTCTACTTCTTTCCATCCCTCCAGATTTTGTAAACAAAGTAGCAGTCATTGCTTGATGTTAGTTTCAATGTCTCTGCCTCACTCCCCTAACCAAGAAATTGGGATCTTCTGTCTTCTGCCGCACACTAGAAAAATTATGTTACATAATTTGCTATAATTGTTGGTGGTGCTGTAGACGTGGATCAATTTAACTTATTCCCAGATTGTCAGATCAAATCTATTACCGGGCACTTCATTCTGTTTCTAACCAGAATATTTTATTCCACATTACCTCACTTCGTCTAGCTGTGAATGTAACTTGCAAAATAGACTGGTGCTATCTCCATGATGCTATGAAAAGAAAAAAAAACAAAAAAAAAAAAACTTAAGCTAAGTACTGACTCAACCCCTCCCCCCACCAACCTCACCCCAAACCTTCTTCGGGTGGAGGTGATGTAGGGTGGGGTGGTGGTGGCGGTTTAAGGGAGTTGGAGGATGATAGGGATTTGCAGATATTTGTTTTGATTTTGGTGTGATTGTTGGCACTATCTTGTTGCTGAAGACTGTGACTTTGGATTCTCTTCCTTATTTCTTCATCTGCTATTTTCCTTCTCACTCTTGCACTCTCTGCTCCCCCCCCCCATCTCTCTTCCTCTCTCTCAGCTTTCTTTCCTTCCTTTTAATTCAAGTGTCTCTGTTATACTTTCTAATAAATGGCAAGCAGCAAAAGGTAAACACGCATGAATGAATACATATACATACATAAACACATATATATACATAATACATATACACACATACACACACACATATACATACATACGTACATACATACATACATACATACATACATATATACATATACACACATACGTACGTACATACATACGTACATACATACGTACATACATACATACATACATACATACATAATACATAATACATATACAAACATGAACATACATACGTACATACATACATACATACATACACATACACACATACGTACGTACATACATACATATACACACATGCACACATACATACATACACACATACATACATCATACATACATACGTACGTACGTACATACATACATTTATATATAATTTCTTAAATTGCAAAAGCATTCACTTGCTGGCTTGTCCCAGTCAATCCTGTGCTTGTTCCATTCAACTGTTGGCTTAAGCCACTCATCAAAAGCAAAAGGAAAAAAAAAAGAAAAGAAAGGAAAAAAATAATAATGAAACAAAATAAAATAAAACAAAGCGAAAAATAAAAACAATTTTTTAATTTAATTTTTTCATAATCGTTTTTAATTTCAAATTTTTTCTTTCTGTTTCAAAATTAAATTTGTTTCACTTCAACAGCTAAGTCCCTCTTTTTGCAGAGCCTACAACTTACTGAGCATTATGGGGGCCAGTAAGCAGAAAGCCCATTAAGTTGACTATGGAGGCAACATAAGGTATTTTCAGGGTGGCTGTAGATATAGGTGGGGGCGTGAACCTTGGAAGGGGTAGTGTTACTCAGAGTAGTGTTAACTAGTCATAACCTGGGACCAAGGTTGTCAATTCTAAATTTAAAAAAAAAAGACTATTTCAATAGTTAAAAGACACTAAAGATGAAAAAAGTGCAAAAAAAAAATCACCAAAGCAAAATTGTTGATTTAAATCTTTCGATATTTACACCTATTTCATTTCTAATTAAATTAGACTGAAATTAACTTAATTACCTTGCGCGCGTAAGCGAAAGCAGAGTATTGTAATCACTCCTGTTTGTCTGTGTGTTTGCAAAATTACTGGAAAACGGCTGAACGGATTTTCACCAAATTTGGCAGAAATACTCATTGGATGAGTGGCTCAGAATGATGAAAATTTGGTTTGATTATTTTCAAACATACATAAATACATACATAGATATGCGACTGTGTGTGTGTACAGTGATGAATTCGAGAGTTTCGCTTATTTACGGGTTGATTTCTTAATTTTACCGGAGTATAAATATCCATAATAGTGATACTTAAAAAAAAAGAAGATCGAACTTACAAATTTCCCGATAAGCAGGTGGTCATATTATTTATATCGAACTACAACGAACTACAGTACGTTTGATTCACCTGCCATCATTGAAAGATGTTGAAAATACTTCTCAAATTCTATGCAATAATTTCTATAAGTATTTCATTTTGTTCACACTCTTTTTCATATGAATCGACCCTCGTCTGCGTGTGTATAGATCATGGTGTACCTATGCGTGTAGACACGTGTAAGTACATAAATACATACATAGATGTGCGACTGTGTGTGTGTATGTGTGTGTGTACAGTGATGGATTCGAGGGTTTCGTTTATTTACGAGTTGATTTCTAAATTTCACTGGAGTATAAATACGCATAATGGTGATATTTAAAAAAAAAAATATCGAACTTACAAATTTCCCGATACGCAAGTTTAGTCAAACATTTACAAAGCTTAATTAAGTTCAATTTAAAAGCTTAGACAGGCAACGCTTTGTAATTTGCGAACAAATTTATGTGCGCAGGGTGTGCATCGCCCCCTCCGATGCCTTTTTTTCATTACATTTCAGTTTTACTTCATCATATTTTTGCAGGTTTCCTCATTTTCTTTTGATGCAGGCCAGCACTGATGATGGTGCCACATAAAAGAAGCACTGGTGCTGGTACCACGTAAAAAAAGCACTGGTACCATGTAAAAACATTGGTGCTGGTGCCAGGTAATAAGAACCGTAGATATTACGTAAAAAAGTGCCACGTAAAAAAAAATCCACTGATGATGATGCCACATAAAAAGCACTGATGATGCCATGTAAAAAGCACTAATGATGGTGCCTTGTAAAAAGCGCCCAGTGCGCTCTGTAAAGTGGTTGGCGTTAGGAAGGGCATCCAGCTGTAGAGTCCAAGCTAAAACAGACTATGGAACCTGATGCGGATCCTGGCTTTGCCAGCTCCTATCAAACCGACCATCCCATACCAGCATGGAAAACGGATGTTAAATGATATAGAAGGTGCGGTTTCACATGATTTATAAGCATCCATGGATCCACAGTTCTTTTAGGTGTTCAAGTGGTAGTTTTTAATCATAGCATATTTACCTCTCCGTCTAAGTCCATATTTGACGTTCAAAATTTCTGTTGGTGTTTTTATGCTTAGGCGGTTACACGTCTATTTGATTTCATAAAATTCACGTGGCTAAAAACTCTCTCCACATCAGCATTTGCACGTGGTGAAAC
>NC_069005.1:13800003-13802036 GCF_001194135.2 Octopus bimaculoides | reverse complement strand
AAATGCCGCCGGGGTCGACTTTACCTTTCATCCTTGCCTTTTATTCTTTCAGGGTCGATTAAAAGAAGTACCACTTCAGTGTGGTGCAGGGGGTGGGGGTGGCAGAAAGAACGCTGGCTCAATTGCGTTCCGCAATTTGTTTCTGCTTTTGCACTCTGAGTTCAAATTCCTCTGTAGTAAAAAGTACTCGTGCGATGTAACATTAAAGGCATCCATGCCAGCGCTACACGAAGAGCACCCTTGCTGGTGACACATAAAAAGCACCCGTGTCAGCGCTACGTCAAAAAGAAAAGCACCCAGTACACTCTGTAAAATGGTTGGCGTCAGGAAGGGCATCGAGCCGTAGAAATATGCCAAAACAGATGACTGGTGTCTTGTGCAGCCCTCTGGCTTGCCAGTTCCTGTCGAACCGTCCACCCCGTGCCAGCATGGAAAATGGGCATTAAATGATGATAATGATGATGATGATGATGATGATAGACTTAGTCACCCCGTTTACCACCACCACCACCACCACCTTCATCACCGCCTCCTGGTACCTTGGGTCACGTTCGGCAGAGAGTTCACTGTGCTTCAAGTATTCTGCTGCAAGATAAGTCTCCCGTTTGAAGATACTGTCCTTCCCCCTTTCTGTCAGTTTTAGGATCCCTGTAAAGGGTCATGGCAGTATTCTCTGTCCTAATTATATGACAACAACAACAACGAGAAAATAAAAACACGAAATGAAAAAAATGTATTTTGTATTTTAAAGCAGCTGAAGGAAACTAACTATCAGGACTTGGTCGACGAGAGACTTGTCAAGAGAAGACACGTGGCCTCATTTCTGATAGAAATCGGTTGCCGCGGCTTTCCATCTAAGTCGGTGTGCTATTTCCGATTGAAGAATGGTTTGGAAACCAGACAACTAAAGAAAGCCACTAAGGAGATAGACGTGGCAGATGAAACTGGTTCGAGGGAGCTGTGGTTGATAAGAGACTGCATGTGGAACCCTTCCGCTGGCAAATAATAATAATTCAATCCTTACCGTCCCATTAAGTCGAAGTGTACAGGCTAAGGGACGAAACGTATGTGATCTGAGAAATCTGCTGATGATACGGAAATATTTTCGACATTGCAATGGATTTAGAAGAACTTGCAAAAATTCTGAGTATTTCCTGCAGTTTCTTCGTGAGCACAAAGCATCTACGCTTGTTTATTTCACCTGTAAAAACCCCCAAAAAACAAATGGTCCTCCGGATGTCTGGTATCTGCGATGTGACTGGCTATGCTGGAGCATGTCGTGACTCTTGTGCTCTACTTCTCAAACATTTTAAGAGAAAGGGTTTTGTGGAAAATCCTCAACTAGGAATCTTTTACGAGAACTAATAAATATGTCTGAAATCCTGGGATGCTTAGCTTATCCACCGGAAAAAAGTAAAGACGTTTTAAAAACATAGTTGTACTAAAATAAAAGAAAAAAGAAAACACTGGTCCAATGAAATGATTTAATTATTAATTAACATCAAATATTTGTTGAAATTGACAAAAAAGTTTAATTCTCTTTTTATCTACGAATTATGTCCCTTGAACATGGTAAAGTGAAAGAGAAAACACGCGTGACTAGCTATTTTGATATCTTTTTACAGGGTCCCAGCAAGCTTTCCATATCCTTTTCCGATTCTGTGACAATTTGGTCGTCAGAGTTCATGACGAAATATCTACAAATAAAGACATTTGATGATAAAATTTTAAATCATACATAGATACAAATGCATGCGCACACATATTTATCAACAAACATACATACATGTATGCATGCATATGTTTACACTTCGGAAACGAGAAAAAGCTGAAAAGCCTGCAGAATTCGAACGCCGTGTTTGCTGTAAACTTTGTAGCTGTGCTAACCACTGCCACAAAGCAATATCAAAAGTTTGACCATCGAAATTGGAAGATTTAACCCAAATCATTAAGATTACATATAGTAGAAACTTGTCGACGGAGATTACATTCAACACAGTATCATCAATGTATGGTACTATACGTATATATAT
>NC_069005.1:13796648-13798415 GCF_001194135.2 Octopus bimaculoides | reverse complement strand
ATATATATATATATATATATATATATATATATATATATATATATACATACATATATATATATATATATACAATATACATACATACATGTATATATATATGTATATATATATATATATACACACATACATGTATGTATATATACATACATATGCGCACACACACACATATATATATATACTATACACATGTATATACATATACTACATGCATATGCTATATACATACATAGATATATATGTATATATATGTATGCATATACATGTATATATATGTATATGTCTATACAGAAAAGGAAGAATTTCGATTATCCCCACGTGGTGAGTTGTAATATATATAAGAAATTATCGAAGGAAAATACACACACTTTACATAGTTTTAATATAATTTCTAAAATAATCTACCGGTTTCGCTTTCGCTATTCATGAAATTTAGATGTAATTATTTGAATACGTAATTTTGTAAGAAGAAACTTTTTGGTCCATGTTGTGCATGACATTTTTGATACACACACACACACATACATAGATGGAGCAGCTGCTGTGTCGAAAAATAGAAATGGGAAGAAGTGAGGTGTGCGGGGGAGAGAGAGAGAAAAAATGATATAGAGAGGAGGAAACAAAGCAATGGGTGAGCAGGTTAAAAGATGAGTACAAATAATAAATGAGTATATGCATATATACGTACATCTATGTACATACTTACATCTACCTGTATATATAGGCGCATATCTGGGTACAATACATTGCAAACAAAACGCAGACAAAATGATAAACAGGGTACAGAAAACACACAGGCCACATAGAGAACATTTCCTTCATCAGCTGCCACCGTTCTAACACTGGCGTTTCGAAGAGTTAGGGCAGGACGCATCGTTAAAATGGCTCTTCCCACGGACCACAAATTAAATTTGTACCATGGAGGAATGTAGTGGCGGACAGAAAACAAGACAGGAAAACGAAACAGTAGAATAAACAAAAAAGGCTATACGGCCAGACGTGGAAGAATGTGTGTATATTGAACGCTGTGAAGCAACGAACTGGAAGGAAGAGGGACGAAGAATAGTTCGTGTGCATGCTTGGCGATGTCCAAGAAAGAAAGGAAGTAAAGCTGGACACATGTGACCAGCGAGGGGTAAGGAGAAAGAGTGGTAGAGGGAGAAAAAAGGGGAGGAAGTAAAAAATAGGCGAGCAATGAGAGACAGGAGGAAGAGAGAGATGTAGTAGTAACAGAAGGAAGAACGAGAGGGGGAAAAAGAAAATATAAAGTTCAAAACTTACTTGCAGGGATGACGCGTGCGTTCGATCATGTAATACAAATAATAAATGAGTATATGCATATATACGTACATGTATGTACATACTTACATCTACCTGTATATATAGATGCATATCTGGGTACAGGACATTGCATGAACTTATCACATCTGTATAGTAGTTATCACTGCATCAATGCTGACGTCACACGTAAAAAAAAGGAAAAGAAAATAACAACCCATTTCTGAAGAGAAAAATTTCACTTACTTTTCACCTGAAAGGAAAACGATTTGTTTGCCGTCTGACAGAATGACATCAACATGTTTTGGTACTCCAATGAAGAGGTCGTGATGCTTCAAAGTTGATTCGGGAGTCAATAGTTCATAATATGTCACCCATTCTCTCATACTGTCATTCTGAAAGACGCATAAACATTTAATAATAATAATAATAATAATAATAATAATAATAATAATAATAGCAATAATAATAATAATAATAATATATATATAT
>NC_069005.1:13795716-13796638 GCF_001194135.2 Octopus bimaculoides | reverse complement strand
TAGAGGAATATATTAAAAGAGTTCCAACTCTGTTTTTTATGTTTAATTTATATTCTTATAAAATTAATGTGGGATATAGAATACTGGTGTGTTTACGTCCCCGTAACCTAGCGGTTCGGCATGAAAGACCGATAGAATAAGTACTAGGCTTACAAAGAGTAAGTCCTGGGGGTCGATTTGCTCGACTAAAGGCAGTGCTCCAGCATGGCCACAGTCAAATGACTGAAACAAGTAAAAGAGTAAAAAAGATAATTGTAAACAGTGACGAAAACTACAAAGATCCTGGTGTTGTAATTAATATCTAACTTGTATAGCATATTTCCTTCTCTGGAATAAACTAAAATCTCCCGCTTACTTTGAAGAAAGCCATTCATATAAAATATATATAAAATCCTCGTATTTAGTTTAAACAATACAACACAACATAGTTCACTTATTAACAATGAATAAAAATAATTTGCCATGTACACAAGCAATGATTTGAATTAAATTGAACAAACATAACAAAGGACTGACTTACTTTGAATACGAACACTCGCTCTATTTGTTCAAAATCTCTCATGATCATGGCAGCGTCTGGTTTACTGAACACAGCATCACGATGAGTTTTGGGGTAGCCGTAGTTTGAGTAGAACTTACCACCGCTTAGAGAATATGACCATACCTGGTTGTCTGTATATTTAAAGAGCAAAAAAAAAAAAAAAAGAAATCGGTCAATGCGGTCCTGTCGATATGCATTTCGTTGTAAGAAGTTTGCTTCCTAACCACATGGTTCCGGGTTCAGTGGCACCTTGGGCAAGTGTTTGTTTTTGTATAGCCTCGGGTCGACCAAAGCCTTGTGAGTGGATTTGGTCGACAGAAATTGAAAGAAGCCCATTGTATATACCTATGATATAAATCCCGTTCTTTGTGCGTGTGTAAA
>NC_069005.1:13792759-13795191 GCF_001194135.2 Octopus bimaculoides | reverse complement strand
CCTCCATATATATATCACTCAATCTCTATTGTTTTCCCTTTCACTTTTCAGACACTATTGCTTTCACTTGAAGCTCAATCACTATTGTTTTCACTGTAAGTTTTCAATCACTATTTACAAACAACAACGACAAATTACTGACAGAAAGAAGTTCACAATTACTGACGAAAGTAATTTCATACATAATTTACTGACAAAAGTAACTTCATAAATTTCACTTCAATCCGTACACTTCGTTAAATTTGCCTACAAATTTCTTATTTACTTTTATAACGTTTTGTGTTTTTGTTGTTGAGAAGTAACTTTCGAAAATTTCACTTAAATCCGTACACTTAGTTAATTTCCCTAAAACTTTCTTATTTACTTTTGCAACAGTTTTGTGTTTTTCTGTTGTTAACGGCTTTTTTCGGGTTCCATCGATACTGGCTCTTTGGTTCAGTAAGTGACAAATTTCACTTCAACTCGTACAGTTCTTTATTTTCCATAAAAATGTCGTTTGCTTTCTACCTGCCGTATTAAGAAATATAATTTTCATTATCCACTTATTTTTATTGTTTACTATCTTCTGTACCCGTGTGTTTCTGTATACGTATATTACCATGCCTTGAAGTAAAGTATCAAATTTGTCTATAATGTCAAGGTCAACCAAAAGAATGTCTCTGTCCAGGGAAAGAGAGACAGCTGCTGAAAAGGAAGCATATCAAGAAAGGAACAGACTGCACTACAAAAGCCAGAGCATCTCAAACTGATGAACAGAGGTATGCACGGCTGACAAGGAATAGGATTTCCACTGCAGAACGAAGAACAGTCACAACAGCTCAGAGAAGCAACTTCTATGAAGCAGCTTTCAATTATGATCCAGCCGTTCATTATGCAGATGACACTAGAGTTTCCATTGGTGCAATGACAACTGAGTGCATACATTGTAAAGCAAAGAAGTAGTCTGGAGAGACACCTGCATTGTGCTGCAGTGGTGGAAAGGTTAAACTCCCTGCAATCCCCCAACTTCCAGAGCCATTGAAGAAATGGTTGTCATCAGCTGACCAATATTCCAAGCACTTCCAAAACAAAATTAGACAACATAATGCTGCACTACAGATGACATCATTTGGAGCCACAAGAGATTTAACTGAGCCAGTTAAATTCAAGATTCAAGATTCAAGGTCAGATTTATCATCGGATTGGCTCTCTACTATTTCTATCAAATGAATCACCAAAATCAGCCTTTCATTGTTTATAATCTGTACTTGTCTTTTGGTTACGAAATAAGCTACACAAAACGTGTAAGACGAGTCGGGCTATCGGTCGACTCCATCGTAAAGTTCGCTGCACCGCCTTCCTTTGGCCGTAAGGTGCAAACAATTTCTATCTTTCTGATGGCTATGGCAAAAAAAGTTGTGTGATGGACGTGATTGAAAGGGCTGAAGACAGGCACTTTTATCTTCGGCCAAGCCCTTATCAACAGTTGGAAAGCAAAGTGAGGGTGGAGAGAGAAGTGCTATAGCCCAGTAAATTTGTTAAAAGTAGTGAGAGTGACTCGAGTTAGTGGATCCACTCTAAGCATGCACCTGTAGGCTGGAATTTACTGAAGAGAGAGGAGCACTTACAATCGTGCATCTGGTGAGCAGGGTAACTCGGGATCTGTCGTTCCCGACTGAAGTTCCTCAGTCGCCCTTGGCTTGTACTCCCCCTGTTGTCATTTTATTGTTGTTATTGCTTTTATGGTTTACAAGTATTTTATATAGACTCCACTGTCCTTTATTTTGTGTCATCCTTGTGTTTTGTGTGCGACGTTTGTGGGCAATAAAGAAAGAGTTATAATTATTTTATGAATTAAGTTATTGCTTTTTTGCCTTACTCTTGAATAGCAATGCTTTGTGAAGATCTTGGGAGAATACGGCTGCATCTACAGAGTTTGGGGCATCGGGAAATACTCTTTTTGTCTTTTTCTTGCGTCCTGTAGACCCATCAATGACAAAAAGATTATCAACGAAGAGATATGTGCTGGATCCAACTGCAAAAAAAAAAAAGAAAATGTAAAAAATAGAAATAGAAATAAAAATAGACAAAAAAATTAAAAAAGATAAAAAAGTAAAAAAAATAGATAAAAAATAAAAATAGGTGAATAAAAATAAAAGTAAACAATAAAAGTAAACAATAAAATAAAAAATAAAAAATGAATAAAAAATAAAAATAAGATTGAATAAAATATAGAAATTAAAAATGAATAAAAAATAAATAAGAATAAAAAGTGAATAAAGAATAAAGGAAATAAGAAATAAAAACATTAAAAATGAATAAAATTAAAAATTAAAAGTGAATAAAAAATAAAGTAACATATAACATTTTATTTAAAAATTCTAAATGAGTTTCTTACTCTGGATTCAACACACTGCGCGCGCACATTCACACACACACACACACACACACAC
>NC_069005.1:13792265-13792633 GCF_001194135.2 Octopus bimaculoides | reverse complement strand
ATATATATATATATATATATATATATATATATATATATAAATAAATATATGCATATGTATATACACGCATATATGTATACATGCATACACACGCACATTTATATATATGCATATATACATATATATATATATATATGTATATATATGTGAGTGTACATATATATAAACATTAAATATATACATGTACATTTTTCTATGCATGTATACGTATATATATATATATTTTATATATACGTATCTATATATGAATAGATATTTACAAACACACACAGACACACACGCACACACACGTCTGTGGCAATATACTTCACTTTATCGTGCAGTTACTGTTAATACCTAATTTAGAGAATTAACATATATATATATAT
>NC_069005.1:13785236-13787252 GCF_001194135.2 Octopus bimaculoides | reverse complement strand
CTTTCTTAGCTCTCCTGAAATAAGAATTTCTAACTTCCGGTCAGTCATTGTTATGATCGGCCATTATTATGATTGACCGTTGACTGAACACTATTCAATTTTTTTTCTCCGTGTTTTTCTCCTTGTCTCCGTATTCTTTCTGTTGAAGAGCGTAGCTCGAAACGTCAAAGACTTTCCGTATTCCCGAGCGTCATACTAATATATACTTTTGTTATTTACACCACCTGTCCTCGTCTGTTGTTATTATTTGTATATTCTCCCATATATATATATATATATATGTATAACATATGAGGAGTTTTCGTCAGGGTGACTCAAACTAAATAGGTATAAGCTCTGAGTACTCAAATAGCTTTACCACTAAAACCTCGGTTTGAACTGCAGTTGAAGGTGTGAATTTGCGACTACCTCATCGAAAGCGGCTAGAAGCGGCTTCCCCCTTGAATCAGTAGGTATACATTAAAGTAGAAAAGAAAAGGCAAAGAATTTGGCAAGACGTTATTTAATTTAGCTATATAATAAAAGGTTTTGATAGTCTCAGACAGCTATTTCTAGAATTACCCTAGCTATTGGAACATTGTGACGAGCGTGGATTCCATTGCTGAGTATTCCGTTATCGGAGAGACATAGGTTATACATATGTAGCAGTGGAAGAAATTTCCTTTTCAATGATGGTTGACGTTCATTATGTCTAGAAAGGGAGAGGAAATCCAATAAATCCAGTTAGATCGGGTATTTCTTAGGTAAATCCATGTCCAGAGAAAAAGTTTTAGATAATAATCCATAACGAGGGAGAATGGATGTTAGTAGTTCCAAAGTTGGACAAACTTACGTACGTTTAACCTATCTCTCTCCGATAGCGGAATACTCAGCCTATGGAATCTTCGCTCGACAAGAGGTTACAATAGCTAGGATATGATAGAAACAACTATCAGAGACTATTTAAACCTTTTATCGTTTTGCTATATTAAATGTCCTTGTCAAGTCTTGCCAAACAGTCTGCCTTTTCTTTTCTACTTTAACCTATATATACATACATACATACATACATGCATACATACAAACAAAAATACCCTGTTGTTGATGTTGAAATTCCAATGAAGGAACTTTGGATCTAGGTTAGAAACCGGTTCTTTCTCTATTGGCAAGAAATCTTGAAACAAACTGAATAATGACATACATACATGCATGCATACATACATACATACATACATATATATATAGATATGTAACACACTACCTAAATCTCAATCTAGAGAAATTAGGCTTCTCAAAACCAGAAAGGAGAAAGATAATTTGAAAAGTACAGATCCAGCCCATCACTAGAACCATAACAATCTGTAAAATTTTTCAGAAGTTTATCATCTAAATATATATGAGCATGTCTATATATGCAAGTATACGCATGAGAATACATACATAAAACAAAACATACAAATTTGTACATATACATACATACATACATACATACATACAAACAAAAATACCCTGTTGTTGATGTTGAAATTGCAATGAAGAAGCCTTGGATCTAGGTTAGAAACCGGTTCTTTCTCTATTGGCAAGAAATCTTGAAATAAAACTGAACAATAACATACATACATACATGTTGTTGGCATTCCGTCGCTTATGACGACGAGGGTTCCAGTTGATCCGATCAACGGAACAGTCTGCTCGGGAAATTAACGTGCAAGTGGCTGAGCACTCCACAGATACGCGTAGCCTTAACGTAGTTCTCGGGGATATTCAGCGTGATACAGAGTGTGAGAAGGCTGGCCCTTTGAAATACAGGCACAACAGAAACAGGAAGTAAGAGTGAGAGAAAGTTGTGGTGAAAGAGTACAACAGGGTTCACCACCATCCCCTGCCGGAGCCTCGTGGAGCTTTTTGGGGAGGGACGCAGTCGATTAGATCAACCCCAGTAAGCAACTGATACTTAATTTATCGACTCCGAAAGGATGAAAGGCAAAGTCGACCTCGGCGGAATTTGAACTCAGAACGTAATACAGACGAAATACC
>NC_069005.1:13783274-13784841 GCF_001194135.2 Octopus bimaculoides | reverse complement strand
TGTCACACTGTGTCACGCTGAATATCCCCGAGAACTACGTTAAGGATACACGTGTCTGTGGAGTGCTCAGCCACTTGCACGTTAATTTCACGAGCAGGCTGTTCCGTTGATCGGCTCAACTGGAACCCTCGACGTCGTAAGCGACGGAGTGCCAACAGTGCCAACATTGCCCACAAAGGGCTAAACATAGAGGGGACAAACAAGGACAGACAAAGGGATTAAGTCGATTACATCGATCCCAGTGCGTAACTAGTACTTTATTTATCGACCCCGAAAGGATGAAAGGCAAAGTCGACCTCGGCGGAATTTGAACTCAGAACGTAATACAGACGAAATACCGCTAAGCATTTCGCCCGGCGCTCTAACGTTTCTGCAAGCTCGCCGCCTTTGAATATACAAGCGCTTATTGTGTTGGATGGACTTTGTGAAAGACAAGCATCCCCGAAGTTAATAACAATCTAGCAAATACCATACTCGGTTTAGTAAAACCATTGAGTATGTCACGAAGAGGGACTAATGGCAAAAATGGATTGACCGGTGTTGAGTTCACAATATCTCTTGTACAGCAGAATACTCCTCATGGAAACGGAACAGGATGGCAAAGAAGAGAAAAAAGCCAATATAATTTGAGGAAGGTTTGGTTGCAAGGTAAGAAGCTTGCTTTCCAACCACATGGTTCCGGGCTCAATCTCACTGCGTAACACCTTGGGCAAGTGGTCTTCTACTATAGCCTCAGGCTGACTAAAACCTTGTGAGTGGATTTGGTAGACAGGGTAGATATGTATACATCTATGTGTGTGTGTCTCTGTGCCTGTGTTTGTCCTCCACCATTACTTGACTGCTTGAAAACCGGTGTTGGTGTGTTTACGTCATTGTAACTTAGCAATTCGGCAAAAGAGACCGATAGAGTAAGTACTAGGCTTCAAAAAATAATGTCCTCGGATCAATTTGTCCGACTAAAACCCTTCAAGACGGTGCCCCAGCAAGTCCACAGTCAAATGACTGACACAAGTATAAGATAAAAGATACAAGGCATAAAGAAGCTCCATCGTGTCCGTCCAGTTAATTGTGACTTGATTGAATAACAAACCGATTAACTTGATGTTCTCTATTGAGCATTGTATGTCATTGAATTTAAGCTAATTTACCAAAAAAGTGTACCAGAGAAACGCATCATAGTAGGGCAAAGCATGGTGGCAAGCTGTCAGAACAGTTAGAGGCTCGTAAAAAAAATGCTTTGTAGTATTTCTCCTGATTGATTAGTTCAAATTCTGCCGAGGTCGACTTTGCTTTTCATCCTTGTGGGGTCGATAAAATAAGTACCAGTTGAGTACTGGGGTTGATGTAATCGACTTACACTCTCACCTAAAGTTGCTGGCCTCGTGCCAAAATGCCAAAATTTGAAGTCTTTCTTGAAGGGAAAAACATTCAATGACAACGCAATAGGTGCCGAAGCCAAATTACCTTTCAACCTTCAGGGAGATCGACAATATAGGGAACCATCAGAATCAGTTTAATCATTTGTACCTTATTCCAACCCCTGAACCTGTTTCTTTGCACCCATGTT
>NC_069005.1:13782129-13782554 GCF_001194135.2 Octopus bimaculoides | reverse complement strand
CAACCAAAGCCTATATATATATATATACAAATATATATATATTTGTATATATATATATATATGTGTGTGTGTGTGTTTGTGTGTCTATGTTTGTCCCCCCACCATCGCTTGACAACCGATGCTGGTGTGTTTACGTCCCCGTAACCTAGCGGTTCGGCAAAAAGAGACCGATAGAATAAGTACTAGGCTTACAAAGAATAAGTCCTGGGGTCGATTTTCTCGACTAAAGGCAGTGCTCCAGCATGGCCGCAGTCAAATGACAAGTAAAGAGTTATATTACTGTCTATCCCTGTGAAACTCATTGAAATTTCTGTGAACGTTTGAACATTTGATCGTTTAAACATGTTTTTCTGAATCTAATCTTGTAACTTCAAACTCTCCCAAACCCTTTATTTATTTATTTATTTATTTATTTTCACCGTTGA
>NC_069005.1:13781350-13782029 GCF_001194135.2 Octopus bimaculoides | reverse complement strand
TGTATGTATGTATGTATGTATGTATGTATGTATGTATGTATGCGAGCATGCATGTATGTATGCATGTATAAATGAATGTATGCACGCATGTATTATGTATGTATCCATACTTGCATTATGTATGTATGCATAAATGCTTGCAGGTATATTTGTATGTATGCATGCATGTATGAATGTACGTAAGTATTTATGTATGTATGCATGTTTGAATGTATGTATGGAACTGGTCCCCAAATAGTAATTATGATATCTCATCTAGAAACATGATTTTAATAAATCAGGAACTTATGTTATATGTTATTTGACATACCTGTATTCGTCCATGTTTGAAGGCACGTGGCTTAGTGTTTAGGGTATTTGGTTTGCGATCGTAAGGTCGTGTGTTCGATTCCCGTCAGTACGTTGTGTTTTTGAGCAAGACTCTTTATTTCACGTTGCTTCATCCACTCAGGTGACAAAAATGCGTTGTACCCATGATTCAAAGAACCAGCCTTGTCACATTCTGTGTCATGCTGAATCTCTCTGAGAACTACGTTAAGGGTACGCATGTCTGTGGGGTGCTCAGCCATTGGCACGTTAATTTCCCGTGCAGGCTGTTCTGTTGAACGGATCAACTGGAACATTCGTTGTAACGAAAACTGAAAGAAGTCCGTCGTGTATATACACACACACACACACA
>NC_069005.1:13779721-13780750 GCF_001194135.2 Octopus bimaculoides | reverse complement strand
ATATTTATGTGTGTGACTTTGTGTCTGTGTTTTTGTCCTCCCGCCATCACTTGATATATTGGTTTGTTTATGTCACCGAAACTTAGCGGTTCGGCTAAAGTGTCTAATAGAATAAGTACTAGGCTTACAAAGTATAAGTCGTGGGGTCGATTTCTTTGAATAAAGGCGGTGCTCCCGCATGGCCGCAGTCAAATGACTGAAACGTGTAATATATATAAGCACACATACACACATACACACACACATATGAATAATTCAATTTTTGGGGATTAATCGATATGTGGTTATTCTATTTCAGATAATACAAAAATAACCTAATGAGTATATCTGACAGTAAACTCATGGTATCAGTTTGCACATCTCGAAATAATACTTAAAGGATATAACCAAAATTACCAGCTGGGTATATAATATATTTCCTTAATTATATCCTACTTTAGTTAATACTTATATTTATTAAATATGAAGGAACTACACGTGTTTCAGTATTGGAAGATTACAATATCTATACATATACACAACTGTATACCCTTACATATACATATATAAATACATATATGCGATCATCAGATTTACAATTATTCCAACATCTCTTCAAGTTCTATTTCAAAATATTATATATCTAATTTTACATACAATTAAGTATTAAAGATTAAAAATTACGAATTAAAAATTAAGAATAAAAATTATACTTTGTAATATTAAGAATTAAAATTTATAAATTATGCATTATAAATATGAATTAGTTTATATATCAATCATGTAAAATCTAGTATATGTCAAATACAGAATGTGAGATATAAGATTAAACATCAGAATAAAAATGTCTGCGTTTAAATGTGATATATAACAAGAAAAATTCAAATACATATCTTGACTTTTATCAGATACTTTGTATATTTATAGATAAATATATAAAGATATACGATAAATAAGACCCCAAAGTACGATATGTAGATATATATAACACTGAAGGGTTGCACCTGATTGGTTTAGAAATTTGTTTTCCCAAATTATATATATATATAT
>NC_069005.1:13776720-13779650 GCF_001194135.2 Octopus bimaculoides | reverse complement strand
TATACTCCCATGCATACATAGATACACACACACATATATACGTACATATATCGTATGCATATATATACATATACACGTAAATGCATACATATATACTTTGTATACTCACTTATATACATACGTATATATGAGTGTGTGTGTATGCTTGTATATATATATATATATATATATATATATATATATATATGATGTAGTTTTGTTAATATCTAACTTAACTACAATCACATCAATTTAGTGTCGGGTAGTAAGAAACGGCAGAGAGAGAGAGCTGAACAGTAGAGAGTCTTCAGAGAAGTGCCGCCTATGCAAATGTCTTGGCCCTCAACTTCTCTCACTGTAAGGTCCCCGGGTCACATCCACGTCATGACTCCGGGATACTCCTCTGCGGCCACATTTCTCTGCTGCTGTCTGCACTGCAACCCTTCTGCATAGTTAAGGTACTCCGGGACCATGGTACCTTCAGTACTGAAACCAGTTTCATCTAAGACGAAAGTGGATACCTTACTTAAAGAAAATATATATATAACAAAAATACTAAAAATATTCATTGTTGGGTGCCTAGAAATGGATTCAAACTGATTTTCATAAGAATGCCATCCATCTTCATAGTAAATAAATAAAATTAAATAAGGAATAGAAATAAGCAAGCCCTAGCAAGAATATAACCCTCCGCATGAGTGTTTCTGAACCATTTTTTTTACCTATGGAACTCTTCGATTCTTTATTTTATTTGGGTGTAGCATCCTATTTATTCGATTTATTCTTTTATTTGTTTCAGTCATTTGACTGCGGCCATGCTGGAGCACGGCCTTTAGTCGAATCAAATCGACCCCAGGACTTATTCTTTGTAAGCTTAGTATTTATTCTATCGGTCTCTTTCGCCGAACCGCTAAGTTACGGGGACGTAAACACAGCAGCATCGGTTGTCAAGTGATGCTGGGGGAACAAACACAGACACATACACACACACACACACACACATATGTTTATATATATATACAACGGGCTTCTTTCAGTTTCCGTCTACCAAATCCACTCATAAGGTGTTGGTCGGCCCGAGGCTATAGTAGAAGACACTTACCCAAGGTGCCACGCAGTGGGACTGAACCCGGAACCTTGTGGCTGGTAAGCAAACTACCTACCACTCAGCTATTCCTACGCCGATGTTTAAAAAGTTGCATTATATTTTATATAATTAAATATTATTAGGAATTGTCTAAAAAAATTAACATATTTGTGTTGTAGAAGTGTAACCGATTTATTGCAGATAAAAATTTCAACAACAAAATTTTATATGGGCTCTCAAGGGCCATATGGACCCTGATTGAGAAACACTGCTCTACGTCTTGAGTCCAAGGAAACATTAGGCTCGCTACCCGGTTTCTATGGAATATAAGTGACGAAGGTCACAGTATTGCCCCTGAATGGGATGCCAGTCCATTGTAGGGTTACTCGTTCACAGCTGAGTGAAAAACGCAACGCACCGTCCAATCCAGGAATTGAAACCACGTTCGCAAGTTCGCGAGTACAAAACCTCTAACTATTTGGCCATGCAGTTTAGAAGCTGTAATAATAGGAAAACCTTTTTCACTTTTCAATACATTACATTAATTTAAGGCGACGAGCTGGCGGCGTCGTTAGCAGGCGGGACAAAATGCCGCTTAACATTTTGTCTGTCTTTACATTCTGAGTTCAAGTTCCGCCGAGGCCAACTTTGCCTTGCATCCTTTTGGAGTTGATAAAATAAATATCAGGCGAGCACTGGGGTCGATGTAACCGAGTTACCCAATCCCGCTAAGATTGCTGGTCTTGTACCAAAATTTGAAACCGATATATTACATTAATTTTAAGGCGGTGAGCAGGCAAAATCGTTAGCACGCCGGGAAAAAAATGCTTAGCGACATTTCGTCCATGCTTAAGTTCTGAGGTCGACTTTGCCTTTCATCTTTACGGGGACGATAAAATAAGTACCAGTTGAGTGCTGGGGTCGATGTAATTGACTTACTCTCTCTCGTCAAGACTACTGGCCTTGTACCAAAATTTGAAACAAATTGAAATCAATATATTACATTAATTTATGTAAATTTTAAAAAATTCTCATCAATGAATTATTTCTTTAAATCTGCCAATTTTTCTAAAGGCCTTTGAAATATTTGGAAAGATTTTTATTCGTTTTTACTGTTAAGGGCCAAAAATAAGAAATTTTAGAAGAGTTAAATTATACTAGGAATCTTGTTTTTGTTGTCTTTGAAAAGATGTACCATTATACTGCAATATTTCTTGCTACCTAGGGGCATAACTGTGGCCCATACATACATACATACATACATACATGCATGCATACATAGCCGATTATATTGAGACCGATAGGTCAAAAGAATATTGGTGGAACTTAAAGATTAAAACAGACACCACACCGGCCAGACATTTTTGCGTGAGAATTCGAGAAAAAGATGTGCTCTGTTGTGGAGGATATATTCCGTTACCCGTTGGACAACATTGTGGTCAGAAAAATACAGGAGAAAGAGAACATCTGTGGACAACTGATAAGGAGTTTGAAAATCTCTACCCGAGAAATATTTTCAGCTTCACATCTATTATTATGGGAGCAACAGGACACGAACGAATCCGCCTGAAGTTAAGCATGGTTCAACTTGGGCTCTTAGGGATAGAAGGAAATTCCTTAATCTTTACATGATGACAATATCAGGGACTATAAAAATCTGCAAGACCTTCTTAAGATTTAAAGGACGATGGTTGAAACATGATACTTTCCTTCACAACCTTGCTACTAAGTACATGACCGGTCAAAAATGTTCTCACCTAAGAGAGAAAAAACACACTTACATACATACCTACATACATGTGCATGAATACACATATACATGCATACAAACACGAACAAGCGCGCGCACACACATACAAACATT
>NC_069005.1:13776183-13776710 GCF_001194135.2 Octopus bimaculoides | reverse complement strand
TATATATATATATATATATATGATTCCTCTTAGCCACAACAGCGATACCGATAACTAATTGTTATAATTTTCACAATTAACTAGCAGGTCTGGATGCACAATCGCTGGTAATTTAATGAAAGTGATTACGTAACGCCCGTTCTTTTGCCATTCATGTATATGTATATATAAATATATATATATATATACAAGAAAATATTATAACGATAAATTAATATTATGACGTATTAAATACAAAAGCCAAAAACGTAGAATACATGACTAAGGGTGCAATTGCTAGAAATAAGAGCTAAAAATATACCTCGAATAGCCACACAAAATCACCAACGTCAGAAGATGTTCAAGGGACAGCGAGCGGCAAGCCACAATATCTTTCTCCAGCGAGATAAGACTCGCTGAATGAAGTAATTTGATAAGACTCTATCATATGAATTCTAAATTTAACCAATCAGGTATCGTATATATATATATATATATATATATGTATGTATGTATGTATGTATGTTTATATGTACATATATATATAT
>NC_069005.1:13774675-13775715 GCF_001194135.2 Octopus bimaculoides | reverse complement strand
AGGGTGGTGTTCCGACGCAGGAAAAAATATAGGAAAATTTCAAAAACTCATAAATGTTTAAAATAAATTTATTTACGTATATACCAAACTAGTTTCAACAATATTTTTTGTTTATCAATGGCAAAAGTTTAAAATCATGAATTAGAAAAACATCTTTAAAAGTTTCATTGTTGACAAATTAAAATGTTTCAACGTTTCTCTGATCCCCTTCTAGTAGACGCTGGGGATCAGAGAAACTGTAAACCAAATTCCTTTATTTAATATTTTCATTTCTCCCTTGTTTTTCTCAGTATGACTTGTCGACCACCACTAAAATTAATGAACTTTGTACATTCAAACAAATTGATATACAGTTTTAATATTATTGACTGCTATGAACATTCAAACTTACACCTATCCTCCTAATTCATAATGCTAAATTTATCTGTTTTGAACATGTTAATTTATCAACATTGAAACATAATTCATAATTTTAAACGCTTACCATTGATAAACAAAACACATTGTTGAAACTAGTTTGGTATATAAGTAAATAAATTTATTTCAAACATTTACGAATTTTTGAAATTTAGGTGCATTTTCAACAACACATTTTCCTATATGTATACACACACACACATATATACATTTGTATTATGTATGTATGTATGTATGTATGTATGTATGTATGTATGTATGTGTGTGTGTATGTATGTATGTATGTATGTACGTATGTATGCATACCAGTATGCATTGAACGTCTAACTGAGACACGCTTGTTCTTTTCTTTCCATTTTTCTTCCTCCACATCTATCCTTTCCGCAGAAGAGCTTATGCTCGAAACGTTAGAAAATTCTTCAAGTTTTCCAGAGCGTCAGCCAAATGCATCCTGTTTATCTCGTCTTCGATTAAAAAAAGAAATTGTAATACACACACACACACACACACACACACACACACACACATATATGTATGTATGTATGTATGTATGTATGCGTATATACATATATGTATATATACATACACACACACGCACACACACACACACGCACACACACGCA
>NC_069005.1:13772921-13774665 GCF_001194135.2 Octopus bimaculoides | reverse complement strand
ACACACACACACACACACACACACACACACACATTTCCATATACGCCAGCTTAATTTGATTCGTCCTTAGTCGAAAGACATCTGTTGTTTTGTCCTGTTATTATTCTTACTGTATTTGTGTAACATTGTTCATTTTTCCCGTCCTTGCTTTTGTATACATTAGCTGCTTTCTTCCAAGGAATCTAATGCTCTTATCTTAGTTTTTCCTTGGGGCTGGCCAGATTGGAGCAATATCGAGAATAACTGGCCGAAATTGCAAGGATAATCTGGATCTCGACTGAAGAAAGAAAACTCCGAATGACCCGTCCTTGTTTTCTTTGTATCGTTTATCTGGATGTTTTGTCCCTTTCTTGTATCACCTAACTGTCTGGACGTTTTGCGTCCTTGTCTCATTCTGTATTATATATACATACATACATACACATATATATATATACATATATATATATATACGTACATGATACACACACACACACACACACGCCTTTTTCATTTAATCGGGCGTAAGTTAGAAAAATGGCACAAGTGATGGAAGCATCGTGCATGCCACTCAGCGCAGAGTGAGCTTGAACTCTCTCCGCCTCTCTCTTTCTCCCCTATCTCTCTCTCTTATCTATCTATCTATCTATCTATCTATCTATCTATCCATCCATCCATCCATCCATCCATACATACATACATACATACATACATACACATATATATATATTTACATATATGCATATACACACACTTGCATTTTGTTCTATTTCTCCCGTTTGTTCTACCAAATCTGTATGTACGTATGTGTACGTGTGTGTATGTATGTCTGTATGCGTGTACACACACACATTTAATAAAATTAAAAGTTAATTAAAACTTACGATACCTGCAGGTTGGCACAATTTGTATACATACATACATACATACATACATACATACATAATATTTGCTTCAAATTTTGGCAAAGGGCCAGCAATTTCGTGTGAGGCCGGCCCCAGTATTCAACTGGTACTATTTATTTTATTCACCCACTGAAAGGATTGTAAGGCAAAATCGACGACGGCGGAATTTGAGCTCAGATCACAAAGAAGGATGAAATACCGCTAAGCATTTTGCACACACACACACACACACACAATATTAATTACAATTTTAACATACCTCGAAATTATCATCGGCAGGAACAAGCTCAGGCCCTAAAACAGCCAAAACGAAGAAGCAAAGTTTCAAATTGTACATGGTCCGTTCAGAGCAACAGTAAACCTTTCTCTGTTGATTGCTACGATCTTCCTTCCTTTCTTTTCTCATTTATTTAATTCTTTACCCCAATTTCCCACAACATCAGCAGCAGCAGCAGCAACAACAACAACTGACAATTAAAAAGAAAAATTATTTCTCCGTTTCAAGAAAGAAATGGTGAAAGGCCTTGAGATAAATTTCTGTGTTGTTTGTTCCCGATGCATGTTTTTATTTAGTTGGATGTTTTTTGCTTATTTTCTGTGGGTCTTTTTGTTTGTTTGTTTCTTTCAAAGTAATATATCCCTTAAATACGTAACTACATCCTTTAGCCTTACCTCACTCCAGCCCGTTACCCCTCCTATGCCTAAACACTTCCCCCCACTCATCAATTTGAAGGACATTATATTTCACATATATTTCTACACTCTGCTCTCTTTTCCTCCCTTCTTCTTCTTCTTCTTCTTCTTCTTCTTCTTCTTCTTCTTCTTCTTCTTCTTCTTCTTCTTCTTCTTCTTCTTCTTCT
>NC_069005.1:13770042-13771113 GCF_001194135.2 Octopus bimaculoides | reverse complement strand
CATGTAAACGACTTGTGTTCGTCCTTCAAATTACTGGCCTTGCGCCAAAATTGCAAAGCAAATTATGCCCCAAACGTCAGGTTATTAAGGACAGAGCTATTTTCCTGTATTCTTAATTATTTTCAAAATGAATTGAAACAAAGGTTACAACAGAAATTTGCTCCCGGAACCTACAGACAATAGTTGAAACTAATACACGTACATTATTCGTGGAAAGGAAGAGGGTAAAAATTTTCAAGTGGTTCTGTACATTCAACAGTTAATGTTTCCTTTTAAAACAGAACGCCATTAGCAAAAGCAAGTAGTAGTCATCCATCGTTCACGAGAGGCCATGGGTCACCGCCCGAAGAAATCGTGTCAGCAGCTGATGGTGGTGCAACATCTGCTTCGGCTGTAGAGATCCACACGGGAATGGCAGTCACGCACACAGCAACTGCATTTGAAGGATCTCTCGGCCAGCGCTACTGGTTTTCCCTTCCGCCGAGTGCGCTTTTGTATGTATGCATGCATTCGTACAAAGTCTATTATCTACACCATAGCTACTTAGAGTTACATTCATAAGGTGATTGTTCGGGCTTCAGAGTGTCTTGGAGTAAGTACTGAAACGTACTCTCTGTCTCTCATCATCATCATCATCATCATCTCTCTTCCCCTCCTTCTCTCTCTCTCACACGCACAAACGCACATGCTTCCTTTCACATGCACGCACTCCCTCTTCGTGGAACTCATTGGATTGTTACAACACTCTACAAGAGACTTCCCGATTGAGACGTAATCTGATGATTACCGTTTGAACAAAAATCTATGTAATGGAAAGTGGAAACATAATCTATTTAAGCAATAATGTAATTATAGATATTTACTCCCATTCATGCAGCGAGTACTCTTTACTTTCTTCGTAATATTAATATTAATATTACGTTAATTGCATTACCATCTGCAAGCTTATGCACACTGTTGTGTGCACACACATAACCACACACATAAGCGCGCGCGTGTATGTTAGTATTTTTGTGTGCATATATATACATGCGTGTATATGTATATATATATATATATATATATATATAT
>NC_069005.1:13767907-13769709 GCF_001194135.2 Octopus bimaculoides | reverse complement strand
TTAATATTATCTTGGTTGAAAAACTTCGATAATGCAAATATGTTAATAGTTACCAGGGTAGCAAAAATCACACAAAAACTGGGATATTATACCCGGTTAATGGGTAGAAATTCCATGTTAAAGTGATGTATTTTGAGTAGATGTATAGAATAATAATAAATAGAGCAAAACGCATATAATCAACAAGTTCCTTTAATTCCTACATATGTTTCAAAAATTATGTGCACTCTACTCCAAAGAAGTGAGAGAAGCTGGTATATGCACATAAATTCATCGTGAGGGAACCATGTTACAAATGCAAGACTTGCGCTAAATGCTAAGGTTACGTACGAATAATAACACTATATAGCTAAGTTAAATGACCGTTAGAAACAAGAACAGTTTACAGGGAGCTGTTTAGGGAGAGAGGCTATGAACGCTATACTAAGAAGTGGAGGGGTCGGACTGGAGTCGCCAGAAAGCTCGGAAAATGGTGCGTTGGAAAGGTAGGGTGGTGGAGTGGTAGGTGAGGGGAAATGGGAGGTGGGAGACAGCGGGGTGGGTTCAGGAGAGAGAGCAGATGCACGGTCCACACACGCACACAAGCACACGCACAAGTACACACAAACTGTATGTTAAACATACACGTACCCAAAGATCTTCAATGTTTATTTCTCCTACAGCTGTTTTCTCCTTGCTTTCCACTTATCACAGCTCACCCCCCTTCAACGGAAATAAAAGTTAGATTTTTAAGGAGATTTCTTGCTCTCGATAACAATTTCTAGTTAGAAAAAGGCATTACCATACGCAGACCCCTCTACTCATATCATGTGATTACGTGACCGACCAGGCTGTCATATGTTGTTACACATCGCTGGTCACAGTGCGATTTAGCATTGTTTCAGCCCTCAAAAGACCCCACCCTGCTGGCTAAGCGAGAAGGCTAACAATGCCCCCTTGATCAAAGCGGGACTGGAGCAACGGGAAGTGAAGTGTTTTGCTCAAGAACACAACGCGCCGCTCAGTCAAGGAATCGAACCCACGATCTAGCGATCGTGAGTGCAACAGCCTAACCACTAGGCCACACACCTCTACTCATATCTCTTTTAACATCTCTGCTTGGTTCAGTTATTGGACTGCCTCCATGTTGGGGTACCACTGTGAAGTGGTTAGTCGAGCAGACCGAATCGAGTACTGATTTATTTATTTTAAAGTCTGATTCTATTGGTGACTTTTACCGAACTGCTGAGAAAGTTGTCAAGTGATGGTGGTGGGGCAAACACAAGCACAAAAATACATACATACATGCGTGTGTGTGTGGTTATGAATACGGTTGAATGTTATGCTGATATCAACAGCACTGTTCACAGTAAGTTTCTCCTGAGCGATGACCCATCAGTGAGTGACATTACACAGCAAGTCTACTGGAAGTAGACGTCGCTTTACATAAGCCATAGAAAGAAACAAATAAAACTTAGGAAGTTTATCATTACGCTTTCAGAAGAACACATACTCGTGTACGAATGAAGACTGTAGACTTCAGACATCCTATACGTATATATGCAAAAAGATACAAAACACAAGTACACGCGCACACACACACATATAACTCGTACGCAAAAGAAATGTATATTAAGCATTTGAATATATGTGTGTGTATATATATGTGTGTGAGTGAATATATATATATATATATATGTGTGTATATAAATATATATATATATAAATCTCATATATATATATATATATATATATATATATATATATATGTGTGTGTGTGTGTGTGTATATGTGTATATATAAATATGTATATATGTATATAT
>NC_069005.1:13766628-13767897 GCF_001194135.2 Octopus bimaculoides | reverse complement strand
ACATATATAAAAAGCGGAAGAGAAATGCCTTCGTTTCACATAGTTTAATATCTTTTTATAAAGAATTAAAAAAAAAATATATTCATATTTTATGGATGTCGTGATATCCAACCGGTTTCCACTATTTAAATTAGCTTTTCAAGGGATATTGTGAAGTAATCAATTCTTGTGACAAAGGGGTCTTGCCATTTTGGATGCTTGAAAAATAAGAGTTTAGAGAGTGGACCAAGGGAAGCAACAGGTGGAAAGGGGGGCAACTAACTCCTCAGTATAATTTTTCAAGTGGTCAAATTTGTATATTAATATTTAAGAAAAGAAAATTATAAGTTTGTTTTAAAATTTGAGATTTCATGGACAGTATTTTACGCAGGATATGGGCAGTTCCGATAAGCACTATCTTTTGAATTTCTGCCATTTTGGGCTTTGCCAACTTCGGCATTATTAGCTATCTTTGGGTACTTGCCATTGAGAAGCTTTTCTTGCCATTTATCAGTAAGAATATCTAAGGCAGCAGTTTTAGCACAGGTTTTCATACGCTTAGCTTTTTCTGTGCTTGTTTCCAGTACGTCCAATTCTGGGATTTGTTGTATTTGGAATTCACTTAGATATTCCTTTGCTTGTTTTGTTACTGAGTACGATGCTTTCTTGTTTTCATGCTTTAAGACAAACTTTAACATCCAGTCATCAGAGCGAGACATAAAGATAGACGAAAGAGGAGTGGTGACAGAGAGTCATCCTGGAAAATGCCACATGAAATTCTTATATCTCCAGCATCGAGACATTCATTGTCACTGTTCAAAAATTATTATCATTACCTGCGCCTTAGCGAAGGTGGAGGTATTGTTTTCAGTTGTGTTTATTTGTTTGTTTGTTTGTCCATGGATAAAATATCTCAAGAACCGCAGAATGTATTCGGATGAAACATTCAGGGATGTTTGGCCTCGTGACTGGCACGAACTCATTAGATTTTGGGATCGATCTGGTACCGGACAAGGATTCTGGATTATTTTTCCTTTTTTTTTACTTAATTTTGAGAGGGGTCGGGTTCATTTTTAGTATTCTCGTTTATGAGAGCAGTCGAAATATTTTCACTTTAAAAATCATCTCTGGCTAATCGTTGAGAAGACGTTGGTGTTGCCTTGGCGGAGGTTTGTGCTCTCTGAGTGCTCTTGTTATTATTATTATTATTATTATTATTATTGTTGTTGTTGTTGTTGTTGTTGTTGTTGTTGTTGTTATTATTATTATTATTATTATTATTATTATTAT
>NC_069005.1:13764548-13765555 GCF_001194135.2 Octopus bimaculoides | reverse complement strand
ATACATGACATATATACATAATACTGAAATGCGCATAAAGTAAACACATGCAGACAAATATATTAATATAACAAATTAAAAAAAATTAAAAAATACAATCAATGAAGAGACAAAAGAAACTGTAAGATGATAAATGTTGATTTTATTAGGTATTTCTGTTTATTTAGAAACCTACAATGAACAGGTCAGACGCTAAACTATAAATTTCACAGGGTACAACCTGAAAGTCGACACCGCTCCGCTAAGCGCAGAAAATTTCTGTCTCGCTATTCGCTAAAAATACACAGATTTTTCGATTTTTAAACGTCTGTAACTTTTTTTCTCCAATTTTTTCCTCCACAACATCACACCTTCAAAGCAATGAGACTGGAAGGCTATATTATTATAGCCGCTTTTTAGATTTTCTACTTCTTTTTAAAAAATGCATGTTTTGCGAATGAAAAAATTAGATCCAACGTCTTTATTCATAAGTTTGGTTGTTCTTGCAAAACTACTAACATCAAAAGTAGGTCATTGTTATTTCTTAATTCCGTCGTTATATGGCAGAAATGTAATTTGATATAGAACTGTTAATATAAATTCTTCGTTTAATATTAAAAGTAGAATTATTGGATTAAGTTCTTCGTTTTGGCTACTCCACCATAATTACGAAATTAAATGTTTTCTTGGAGAAAATTTGATATTTTCTTTTCAACTTTCATTTTGTTTTGCTTAGTTTTGTGTCATTATTACACTTTTAACTCGTATCACGTTTCTTAAGAAACAGTTAGTATTTTGCGACCAAGCTGGCTTTCACGCCCTGTCAATGTTCTTAGTAAATAAAAGTGTCACAATTGATTTAACATTGCTTTACGTACATCTGCAATGCGAATGTCACGCACATTTCACCAAGCTGTTTCTCTTTCTAAGTCATTCTTAATCTTATCGTTATTGAAAGGAAACTTTAACCCTTCTCTCTTTTGAAGTATTTACGGTTAAATGTATTCGGTGGTTTGCGCTTGAGGTAA
>NC_069005.1:13759540-13761234 GCF_001194135.2 Octopus bimaculoides | reverse complement strand
GTATATATATATAAAGATATTTATATACACATATACATACATACATATATATATATATATATATATATATATATATCATGCATGTAAGTAAGCATGTTTGTATCTTTGAATGTTGGCATGTACGTATGCATGTTTGAGTTTACACACACACACACACACACACACACACACACATGTATATATAGATACATATACATATATACATATGCATATATATATATATGCATATGATTGACCGTTGACTGAACACTATTCAATTTTTTTTCTCCGTGTTTTTCTCCTTGTCTCCGTATTCTTTCTGTTGAAGAGCGTAGCTCGAAACGTCAAAGACTTTCCGTATTCCCGAGCGTCATACTAATATATCCTTTTGTTATTTACACCACCTGTCCTCGTCTGTTGTTATTATTTGTATATTCTCCCATATATATATATATATATATATATACATATGCATATATATATGTGCATACATATATAAATACACACACACACACACACACACACACACACATATATAGGATGGGCCAAAAGTCACGCACAAAATATGATCATGCGTTCTGGGTTTGTGAAGGACATGCTTCAAGTTTTCAAAAATTGAATAAAATAAATAAAATAACGATGAATACGTAGGTACTGGACAAAAGGGTGTACGCATACATAATGAACAAATATGATTAATAATAAGAACGCAATAAAAATAAAATGTCAAAATGTTGTTGCATGACTTTTGGCACACACTGCACACACACGTTTGTATGTATGTACGTGTGTTTTTATATGTGTATATATGTTTGGATGCATATGTAATTCTTTATTGTCCACAAGGACATAGAGAGAACAAACAAGGACAGACAAAGGGACTAAGTCGATTACATCGACCCCAGTGCGTAACTGGTACTTATTTAATCGACCTCGAAAGGATGAAAGGCAAAGTTAACCTCGGCGGAATTTGAACTCAGAACGTAGCGGCAGACGAAATACCATTAAGCACTTTGCCCGGCGTGCTAACGATTCTACCAGCTCGCCGCCTTAATTTGGATGCATACGTATCAATGTATTTTCGCATATATATGTATGCATGTTTGTACGTATGTATGTATGTATGTATGTATGTATATATGAATGTATGTATGTATGTATGTATGTATGTATGTATGTATTTATGTATGTACGTGTGTATGTATATATGAATGTATGTATGAGTGTATGTATATCTGTATGTATGTATGTATGTATGTATGTATGTACGCATGCAGTACATGATGAGGGGAGTGGATCAAATTGCAAGATTGCATCAGGCGTAAGCAGCTGGAGGGCGATGTTCGTGAAGGCCTTGGTGTGAATTCCTGTGAGTATGTTGGCAGAAAGTACAGTTTAACATTAAACATTAAACATTGCTTTAAATAAGAGAAGGTTTAGAAGTAATCAGACAAGCCGCATACGCACAAGGCAACTATCAATTACGCATTATACGGCATTTGTATTTGACTTGCTGGAAGTATGGAGAGGAATGTGCGCCAGGAGGCGGACTGAAATGTCATACGAAGGGTCGCCAAAACAATATTGTAATACATTCTGTAAGAGGTGCCCATGATTACTACATCTGTAGAAAAGAGTGTAACATCTTGCAAGTGCTATTGGTGATCAAGAGAACAATTAAGCGACAACAACGCTCAAAATCGAGTTGCAGCCTA
>NC_069005.1:13758627-13759530 GCF_001194135.2 Octopus bimaculoides | reverse complement strand
TGTACATGTGCCAATTCATTACGGCCGTTTCAAGCGGCTCCTTTAATTGATTATTGAAAACATTGCATCAATTTGAAAGAAGCCGTTCTCGTCAGATGATCGCATAGACTTCAGACATAAGGATATAACAATTTTTAAAAACATATTTACATCAATAATGGAACCCAAAATATTTACACTGTTTCTTTTATCATATTTGTGGCAGAATGAATTTCGAAAATAATGCATACCAAGTCAAGCCAACTATAATTTAGAGAGTAGTAGAGGACATTAATTGAGTGGCAGAAGAAATAATGGGGTTAGGCTAACAGAGTGGTGACCTAGTTATTTATATTTAGAACGTTGTCTTCAACCATTTAAAATTAAATCCATTGAGAGTCGTAATGAATTGACACCTGTACATCTTCGTTACTCGTTTATATTCTGTTCACCTAACTTGGAATCTGCACTTTGGAAATACTACAGAAATTACCTTTATAAAAAGTACATGTCTGAATTACCAAGATCGGATATCATCCCTTAGCTGGCTTGCGTTGTTTGCATACACGGTAGGAATATCAGTTACAAACACCCCTGCACGGAGTGTTGATATTCAATAGTCAATTAATATTGTTTGGGTGTGCGGATTATACCGACCTAGCAAGGTGCCTCACGTCACATCAACATGGCTGTTTCGTAGAAACCGACGTTTCTACCGTTTTTAACCCCAGGAGGACGTCTCCTCCAGCCGGTTATCGATGTAATCTGCACAGAACCCCTACCATCTTCTAGCGGCGGCGACGGGACCAATAAACCGTCTGGTTTCGAGCTATTTGTGCTCATTCTCACTGGTGGACACCCGTCCACTAGAAGCTCGCTCCAGCTCGCAATATATAGAAAAATAAGTGACAACCAATCACTGAT
>NC_069005.1:13754884-13758617 GCF_001194135.2 Octopus bimaculoides | reverse complement strand
TCCTGGGGTTAAAAGCAGTAGTAACGTCGCTTCCTACGGAACAGCCATGTTGAAGTGGCGAGAAACATTCTTTTTCAGTATACTTACTGCTTTTATCTCCTATAGAGATTTTATATAATAATAATAATAATAATAATAATATGTAAAGTTTACTTGCCAGCAGAGTGTAAGAGATTTAAAACAAATAAAATATGTAAACACTACAAAATCAATACTCCTGCTTACTGATATGAACATCATCCTGAGTCAGTCGTTGAAGGTAAAACTGTCACTCTCTTCTGGGATTTTCCAGCCAATACCGACAGAACAATCCAGGCTAATCAACCAGACATAGTCATTAAAGACAGAAAAGAAAATACTTGTAGACTAATAGATGTAAGTGTTCCCACCGATAAAAATATATCTATGAAGGAATTTGACAAATTAAGTAAATGTAAGTACCTGGAAATTGAATTACAAAAGATATGGCATCTTAAAGTGAGAATTGTTCCTGTTATTGTGGGTGCCCTAGGTATGATAAGAAAAGGATGTCAAAAACATCTAGATAATATCCCAGGGGAACCATGTCTCAGAGAAATCCAAAAGATTGTGCTGACAAGTAGTGCCCACATCCTTAGAGAAACCCTATCCATTTAAATGTCTGTGTTGTATTACAAAAATATTTCGCCACTGCCCCTGCCGCTTCCCTTTCTCAAGCTTTCAGTCGTCATACTGTAACATCTCTTATCCTCCACTCGCTCTAGGACGCTGGGTGTGTCTCGGCGAGTGATTGTAACAGACATGCAGATTAAAAGTAAATAATAATAATAAAAATAATAATACTGACAGAACGATCCTGACCAATCGACCAGACATAATTATTAAAGAGAAGGAAGAAAACACGTATAGACTAATAGATGTGAGTGTTCCCACTGATAAAAAATACATCTGTAAAGGAATTTGACAAACTAAGTAAATATAAGGACCAGGAAATTGAAATACAACAACAACAACAACAACAACAACAACAACAACAACAACAACAGTAATAATGATGATGATGATGATGATGATAATGATAAAAGCCTTCCTACCAGAAATCACCAAAAACACGTACTGAAAAGAAATACAAGTAACTGCAACATATGTGGAGATGGAGAAGAAACAATAAATCATATTGTCTCTGGCTGCCCAGTCTTGGCTAAGGAGGAATGTATTCACAGACATGACAGAGCTGGGACCTATATATGGAAGCTATGCCAACGCTATGGGGAAAAGAAAAATCAGAAAAAAAGATGGTATAGGGACACGTCAGAAAAGTCACAGAAAATGAGGAAACAACTATACTCTGAGATATGCCAATACACACAGATAGAGAAATTAAGGCCAATAGACCCGATATAGTTGTCAGAGATCACCAAGGAAAAAAATGCTGTCTAATCGATGTATCAATACCAACAGATGACAATGTTTCTTGAAAATAAACGAAGAAACTTTCATAATACAGAGATCTAAAAATAGAGGTAACTCGAATGTGGAGCCTAAAAACAGAAACAATTCTTATCATAGTAGGCTCATTAGGTATGATAAAAAAATATTCAGACAAATACATAACAAAAATCACCAGGATTAACAAGTATATATAACATACAGAAAATAGTACTACTAGGCGCCGCACACATCCTAGTGAAAATAAGAGCACCACAATAAACCACAGCACATAGCCAAGGTTCACAAAGCTGCGTTCGGTAGTGCAGTGAAAGCGCGTGATAAAAATGAGACTACTGAATAATAATAATAATAATAATAATAATAATAATAATAATAATAATAATAATAATAATAATAATAACAACAACAACAACAATAATGATGATAATAGTAATAAAGTTTTCTTTATTGGCCACAAGTTCCGAACACAAAACAAATAGGGACAATACGACACAAGGGAGAAGAGGGGTTTGGTACAATGCCGTGTATAAAATAAATAACAATAACAATTAACGATAATGATAATAATTGCTTCAAATTTAGGGAAAAAGGGAGTTGCCAGTCAATTACATCGACCCCAGTGCACAACTGGTACTTATTTTATCGACCGCGAAAGGATGAAAGGTAAAGACGACCTTTGTGGGACTTGAACTCAGGACGTAAAGAGCTGGAAGAAATACCGCTAAGCGTTTTGTCCTACGCACTACACGCTGGGCGAAATGCTTAGCGGTATTTCGTCTGCTGCTACGTCCTGAGTTCAAATTCCGCCGGGGTCGACTTTGCCTTTTATCCTTTCGGTGTCGATTAAATAAATACCAGTTACGCACTGGGGTCGATGTAATCGACTTAATCCCTTCTCCCGAAATTGCCGGCCGTATGCCTTTAGTAGAAAGGATTATTACAATTATTATTATTATTAGGAGTAGTAGTAGAAGTAGTTGTAGTTCTAGGAGTAGTAGTAGTTGCAGTAATGCGATATAACAGTATGAAACCCAATAACGGATGCTTTTCCATATCTTCGGCTGCAACAGGAAATTCCTCCTCAACAGCAATAACACCGACAACAACATTATCAGGATGGCAGCAGCAGTGGCAGCAGCAGCGGCAGCAGCAGCCTGTGTTGTATTATCGCTGGTTATCAGAGACTGTCTGACTTTGTTAAGAATGTTGATGCAAATCCCCATTCCCCACCCTTACCGCCTCGTCTCCGCCGCTCCTTGAAATAGACTTAATAATTTCGACATCTCAACAGCACTTGCTCCATAGGAAGGCCGGTGGAACTCACAGATCTGTCGGGAAGTTTCATTTGATAAAACCTGAAAGGAAGAGAAGCTAATGAAAGCACAGGCAACAAAAGCATCACACCACCAACACCATCACCACCACCACCACCACCACCACCACCACCTTTACCCCTCCCCCAACAACAACAACAATAAATACCCTGATGCAGTACCAGGCAGTCAATGTCATGGCTTAACTGATCTTAACTGTTAGGAAGTGTTAGCATGTTTTGTCTTTGTATAAAAGATGGGCTACAGCAAATATTCCGCTCAATACTACAGATTTGCTTGTCAGTTGTTTGACCTTAACTAGTTGAGCATGTCCCTTTGTGGCTGACGATATGTGCATCTCTGATCATGAGCAGGAGTAGTGGGAGAGTATCACAGCGATATGTTGAGAGGAATTCTTTTGAGATTGAATAATCCATCTCTGGAAATATGGATGTTTCGTTGATCATCCTTAAACAATCCTTATTTAGAGACCTTTTGAACAGGATGGGATACTAGATGTGAAGAAAATCTAAAATGGGCCCCACCTGCAGATATTTGTGATATTGAACTTTTCAGACGTGTAAAGCAAGTGTAAACACCCAAACAGCTTATTATCAGGGATTAATGACGTCAGCAAACAACCAACCATTCATGTCTTTGGCAGAACGATTATGAAGTTGTTTTAATTTGTAGCGGGGATAATTGACAAAATCACAGTAGTTGGGACAAATGCTTAACTCATTAGCATCTCAATTTTTGAAAACAACATATTCGAATGTCATTAACGATTTTTCATTTGACGCATTTTCGTTTTACTGTTAGCCGAGTCCGTAAGAGGAGCTTTCTGTGATAGCCACACGGTTCACGGAATCCATGTCTTATACTACAAATTTATACACATATACATATGTTTACCCACACATATATACATACATACATACATATGTATATATATATATATATATATATATATATATATATATATATAT
>NC_069005.1:13752534-13754027 GCF_001194135.2 Octopus bimaculoides | reverse complement strand
AGTTCAAATTCCGCCGAGGTCGACTTTGCCTTTCATCCTTTCAGGGTCGATAAATTAAGTACCAGTTACGCACTGGGGTCGATGTAATCGACTTAATCCCTTTGTCTGTCCTTGTTTGTCCCCTCTATGTTTACCCCTCTGTGGGCAATAAAGAAATAACATGTGTGCGTGTTTGTGAGTGAGCATGTGTGTGTGTGTGTGAGTGAGAGTGTGTGTGTGTGTGTATGTGTGTGTTTCTGTGCGTGTTTTAGTGTTTGTATTTGTCCCTCCACTACTTTACTTCCGATGTTGTTTTGTTAAGCAAGCGGTTCGGCAAAAAGAAGAGAGATAGAATAAGTCGCAGACTTCAAATAAATACTGGCGGCAATTTGTTCGACGCGACTCTCCGTGGCAATATGCCAGCATGGTCGCTGACTAGCAGCTTGAAGAAATAAGACAATAAAAAAAAAAAATAAAAGGGTTACTACTCACTTGTTATTAGACACGAAGTACACCTTGTCATTAACAGTCAATGTTGTGTCGTAGCTTTTTGGGATATTTTGGAAGAAATGTGTGATTGAGTAAGCTCCACCAACGTAATTGTATTTCGGAACCAATTCCCAGAATCTTCCGCTCTGCGGAATAGAATAGATAGGAGGGTAAAACAATGGTTAATAATAATAATAATAATAATAATAATAATAATAATAATAATAATAACAATGATAGGGTGCTACCGCTTAGAAATAAACTCTACAGGCTGTCAGACGAACTTATTTGAGGTGCACGCAGAGTGACGAAACCGTTCTGCACGCTCTCGTTCACTGTCCGGGCATTGCTGACTTGTGGAGTTATGTTGAATAATAATAATAATAATAATAATAATAATAATAATAATAATAATAATAATAATAATAATAATAATAATAATAATAATAATAGATATTTAGGGTATAGTTATTTAGGGATTTTGGAACTGGATGACATTTTACACAGGGAAATGAAAGTCAAGGTCAGCGAGGCGTATCAAAAAAGGGTGAAGATGGTGTTGAAATCCAACCTGAATGCCAAAAATTTCATTACCGCAATGAATATCTGGGTAGTTGCGGTGGTCAGATATAGTGTGTCCATCCTCAAATGGACTAAGGAGGAAAGATCAACACTGGAAAGAAGGACGAGAAAGTTGATGACGCTGCATGGGGAACTACACCCTAAAGCAAACGTAAACAGGCGGTATATGGCAAAAAAGAATGGTGGCAGAGGACTAATTAGTATAGACCATTGTATAAGGAGTGAAAGGAGAACGCTTGCCAAGCATTTGATAAATAGTGATGAAGACCTGCTGCAATATGCCGCGAAAGATATGGGTGTAAATGCAGATGAAATGATGGGCAAGGCAGAGTTTAACCTAAGAGATGAGGAGAAGAGAAAAGGAAACCTTCTTGAAATGAGAATGCATGGACAGTTTGAAAGGAATCCACAGGAGGTTAAGAATAATACAGCATCGTGGGCAT
>NC_069005.1:13750492-13752524 GCF_001194135.2 Octopus bimaculoides | reverse complement strand
GCTGCACAAGACCAGGCTCTCGCTACCAATTCAGTGAAGTATAACATCTATAAAACTTCTGACACTCAGAAATGCAGACTCTGAGGAAAGAGTGTGGAAAATGTGACCCACTTGGTAAGTGGATGTGAGAGCCTTGCACAAAAATAATACAAGCGTCGCCACGGTAAAGTGTGTGTGTATATTCATTGGCTCTTATGCCGTAAATACCAATATGAAGTAACAGAGAACTGGTATGAGCATGTACCAAGTAAAGTTATACAGGAGGATGGAAAAGTCACGATACTCTAGGAGTTTCAGACGGATCGTGTAATCGAACACCGTCGGCCGGATATTGTCATATTGAATAAGAGAGACAAATACTGTCAGATCTTTGATGCAGCCATACCAAATGACATGAATGTTGTGAGTAAAGAGGTTGAAAAATTCACCAAGTACTCCGAATTGAAAGTGGAAATGGCAAGACAATATGGAATGCAAGAGGATACTGTAAAAGTGATACCAGTGCTGATCGGAACGTTGGGCTCGATCCCATTGAAGCTTCAAAGCTTCTTAAGGCAACCGGAAATCCCATGCAAGATTGATGTCTTGCAAAAAGCAACCTTATTGGGCACAGCGCACATCTTAAGGAAAGTACTATCTATATGAAGTCCTTGTAGTGACTTGACAGATGACAGATGACGAAGGAATAATAATAATAATAATAATAATAATAATAATAATAATAATAATAATAATAATAATAATAATAATGAATACCACAAATTTGCTTGTCAGTTGTATGACCTTAACGACTTAAGCATGTCCCTTGGTAGCTGACGATATGTGCATCTTTGATCATGAGCAGAAGTAGCCAAGTGTTGAGAGAAATTCTTTGGAGTTTGAATAATTTAACTCTGGAAACATGGGTTTTTCGTTCAACATCCTTAAATAACCCTTATACGGGGACCTTATGAGCAACTTGAAGAAAACTCTAACTGGGCCCCACCGGCAAGGTCATGCGCTGTTTATCTTGATATGCTTATCAGTCAATGCGTTATGAGATGCCTTTGTGTGCAGCAGCAGCATGAGGGGCAACAGCCTACTGAACCTACTGAACATAGTAACCAAACACTCCTTAAATCACACCATCGTACCTCCACACTGGACAGTGCAGTTCTAGATACACAAATAAACAGAACGCCATTGATGATATATCCGCTCATTCAGAATTTGTTTGGCACCAAACAACAACAACAACAACATCAGCATCAGCAGTAGCAGCAAGTAAGTTGATGTTAAAGACGAGAAGGGTTAACCCATTACCTGTCCTGTGTATCACATGCGACACACAAGGCATATTTTCATGGCATCTCTGCATCATACATGATTCACGTTCCGCATGTCTTCAACCACCGGAGTAACACGGTTCTTATGAAGGGAAAGCTATATATTGATTAGAACTTGTGAAGCAAGGGATACCTAAAATTTTGAATACGAGCATGGACGTTTAGGACAAACTTATGAAAAATGCTTTGAACAGGTAAACCTGCGAGAACAACTAAATTATATTTAACAATGACTTACCTTTAATATAAAAAGCCTGACTGATTTGTAATGCAGATATGACATGTCGAACCCGATCAGAGCATCCATATGTGCAACTCTCAGGTTTCCCATTCTTTTCGGGTAGCCGTAATCGAGTGTAAAACGTGTGCCACTTTCTGTGACTTTAAAGGCCCAAATTTTAAGACCTGAAAAAAAAAAAAAGAAAAATTAATAATAATTCTTGCGATGTGTGTCAACTACTAACAACACCATAACACCGCCAGCATCGAAATTGGAGCGAAATATAAATCTTATCAATTTTGAAGTATGTTACCTCACCTGATGAGGCTCTTTGCTCTGTCTGATGCATCTAATGTCATTACATCGCTCTCCACCCACTAGGGAGCAGTGCAGAAAGGTAGCCGAAATGATTGTTGTGCTAAATAAAGGTTCTAGTTACACTCTGTCTTCCGTATGTATCATTATATATATATATATATATATATAT
>NC_069005.1:13748742-13750482 GCF_001194135.2 Octopus bimaculoides | reverse complement strand
TGGTATTAAAAATGCAACAGAGTAAATTTATTCCATAAAATCATCATTGGCTTCAACTACGGCCTCCGGACGACTTCGGAATCTCCTGCAACTCTTCTGGACTGTCTCCTTGTTTAAATTGGTGAATGCTGCCATAATCATTGCCTTCAGTTCATCTTTGGTGTTACAAGGAGTTTTGTTGGTCTCTCGCTCAACTGCGCCGCACAAATAATAATCAAGGGAGTTGCAGTTTGAGGAGTTAGGCAGCCAGATGTTAGGGGTGATGTGGTCGCAGAAATTGTCTGAAATCCATGACTGGGTTATCATGCTTATGTGGCATGGTGCAGTGTCCTGTTGCCAGACATAGGGTCTTCCAGCAGCCACCTTCTTGAACCAAGGCAGCATTACCTCCTCCAGGCACTTGACGTAGGCCTCCGTGTTGAGTCTGAAGCCGTGTGGGAAGATGAATGGAGACTTAACGTCACCATCACTAGTGACCACTCCAAACACCATGATGTTAACTGGATGTTTGATTTTTATCACACTCGGTACATGTTCTCAAATTGTCCTCTCCTCGGATTGACACCCAAGTATTCTGAAGTGTTCGTATTGGAGCTTCCGACGCGAATGCCAAGTAGTACAGCATGTCGTTTCCAAATTTCTAGCAGAGTGAATTGTGTCATGATGTTGGTTTTTCTACAGACGGCGCTCAACCGATCCTACTATTCTGTGTAGTCGACAAAATCAAAAACAAACAATGCACATACGCGAAATTAAAAATATAAAATGGCGACAATTTACTTATCGCACCCTGTGTGTGTGTGTGTATATATATATATATATATATATATATATTCGTGAGCCGAATACCCTAACCGCTAAACCACGCGCCTTCACGTACACACACATACACACACACACACACACACACACACACACACACACACACACACACACACACACACACACACATACACACATACACACACACAGATGAGTAAGTGTGTATATATTATGTATGTATGTGTGTATGTGTGTCTTTTTATGTATGTGTATGTCCTCCTCACCGCTTGATAACCGGTGATGGTTTGTTCACATCCCCAAAACTTGGCGGTTCGGTAAACGCAGACGCTAATATAAGTTGCAGGCTATAAGTACTGTGAGTCAAGTCATTCGAGTAAAACTTTTGAAGGCGTTGCTCCAGCACGGACGCTGTCCAGTGACTGAAACAAGTAAAAGATAAAAGACATACATACCGTAAGCTAAATAGACTTTATTCGTTTCTTTAGAGTAAACTGCAGCTTCAACGCGTGATGGCCCTTGGTTAAACACAGATCGAATTCGTTGCATCTCCGCAGTTTTACTACTGATAACATATTGCTGGTCAACGAACACGTAGTCAATTCGTCCCAAAACTAAAACAGAAAACAGCAAAAACAAATTATACAAAATATAATAAAAGTAAATACAAATACACGCTCATATGTATGTGTGTGTGTGTATGTGCGTGTGTGTGTGTATGTATGTGTATGTGTAGTGTGTGTGTGTAGTGTGTGTGTGAACGTGTATGTCTATGAGTCTATGTGTGCTTATGAGTCGAGGCACGACTGAAGTGACATACAAATACGTATGTATTTGTATGTATGTATGTATTCATGTGTGTATGTATGCATGTATGTATGAGTGTTTGTATATGCATTCTATGATTTAATATGCATATATATATATATATATATATATATATATATATATATATATATA
>NC_069005.1:13746888-13747902 GCF_001194135.2 Octopus bimaculoides | reverse complement strand
ACACACAGAGACACACACACACACACACACACAAACGAGAGGGTGCTGAAAAGTTCCTGGTTTTGGGTAAAAGAAAATATAGGAGGATCAGTTAATTATTATTTTAATCAATATGTACCCCTCTCACATTCTCACACCTATTGCAGCGGTCCTTCAGTTTTTCTAAGCCCTGTAAAAGAATTCGGAAGGTTGGGCTTCAAACCAGGCCTTTCGCAATATCCTTAAAGCCAGGACTTTTTGTCTGCGTGTGTATTTCAAAATCGTCTTAGCTGCATCGAAGGCCCCTGGGTAAATCAAGGCACGAGGCTTTATAGTACTACTACCTCTACCACGCATAGGAATGAGAGATCGCAGTACAAATTGTAGACTGAATTTTATTGTTGATGCTATTGGAAGGTTCAAGGCCGCATGCTTTGAATAGCTTTTGATTCCATGTCTCCGTCTCCAAAGACATTTATACTATCTACCAACCCCCAACCTCCATACATTTGCAGCTGTACATACGATCCACGCTTCGACCAAGAATACAGTTAAAGACATTAGCAAGCATGGCTGTGTGGTTAGAAAGCTCGCTTTGCAAGCGGGTGGATTCGGGTTCAGTCCTACCCTCTGGAATCTCGGAGAGTTTTTAATCGAACAAATCAACCCTAATGATCTTATTTCTAAAAGTCATGTACTTATTCTATCTGTTTCTTTTACCGAACTGCTCTATAACGGGGACCAGCCTTCATCGGGATTATCAAGCGGTTTTTTAGGACAAATACAAAAGACACAGACGCAGACACACACATACACACACACACGCACACACACACACGTATGTGTGTATGAACATACAGACATACACATATGCATATATACACACACACATATATATATATACATATACAAACATACATACATACATACATACATACACATACATACATACATACATTCATACATACATACACACACACACACACATACATACATACATACATACATATATATATATATATATATATATATATA
>NC_069005.1:13739125-13745739 GCF_001194135.2 Octopus bimaculoides | reverse complement strand
GGGCTACTCGACCTGAAGAAAATTCTAACTGGGCCCCACCTGCGAGGTCATGCGCTGTTTATCTTGATATGAGGTCACCATGTCGCGCACATATGGTTGTGATGCATGTGCCTGGTGTACCCTTATCAGATGGGTAATCATGATGGGTATAATGGGCTTCGTATATTTTACCCCAGTGTCACCTTGATGGCATGCACTGCTCTCTCACTCAATAATAATAATAATAATAATAATAATAATAATAATAATAATAATAATAATAATAATAATAATAACAATAATAATAATAATAATCCCTTCTAGTAAAGGCCTGAAATTTGATGGGAGGTGTCCAATCGATTACATTGGCCTCGATAAATGAGTAAAAGTTACCTTTATCAAAAGAAAAATGACAGAAACATCTAACGTTAATCATGACCAGCAGAATGTTATAAAGCAGTTAGGGATATTTGAAGGTGATGGAATCAAACATTCAATGATGAAGGAAAGGATAAGAAGAGGATGTTATCGCAGAGTAAGAGCAATACTCAAGACAGAGGTAAATACAAGAAGCGGAATCGAAGCGATCAATACTTTAGACATAGTGGTCGTGACTTTCAGTCCCAATATCATTAAGTGGTCAATTACTGAAATATGTAACCTTGACAGAAAAATACGAAAATTGCTGACAATGCATAGAATGCACCCCACCTAAGGTAGACATAGAACAACTTTACCAGCCAAGAAAAGAGGGTGGCTGTGGACTTTTACAACTGGAATTAACAATGAAGATTGGCACAACTCGCCTAAACACCTACCTGAAAAACTCTGATGAATGGATGTTAAGGCTTGTCTTAAAGCACGAAAACAAGAAAGCATTATGCTCAGTAACAAAACAGGCAGAGGAATATCTGAGTGAATTCCAAATACAACAAATTCCAGAATTAGACGTAATTGGAAACAAGCACAGAAAAAGCTAAGCCGTGCTAAACTGCTGCCTTAGATATTTTTACCGATAAATGGCAAGAAAAACCTCTCAATGGCAAGTACCCAAAGAGCGCTAATAATGCCGATGTTAACAAAGACCTGACCCATCAATGGTTAGTGTTTTCTGGCTTAAAATCAGAAACAGAAGGGTTTATCATAGCAGTCCAAGATAAATACCTACCTACAAGGAGCTACCTGCCAACATATTAAAGAACGGCAGTAGCCCAACATGTCGTGTATATAAACCACAAAATGAAACCATTGATCGTGTTGTCTCCTGTCTCCATATGCAGTCTTCTTACACCTACCGAGCATCTCAACAGGCATGATAGAGCAGCACAGTATATTCACTGGGTAATTTGCAAAAACCTGGACTTGCCCCATGATAAAAACTGGTGGTAACACAAACCACCTCCAGTGCTTGAAAATGATCACATTTCACTCCTCTGGAACTTCACCATTCAAACTGACAGAAAGATAGATGCGAATAGGCCAGATATTATATTGAAGGACTTCAGACAAAAATCAAGCCTCCTCATTGATATGACTGTCCCAATGGACATAAATATATCTGTTAAGACCTACCAAAAACTGAGTAAGTATAAAGATCTTGAAATAGAAATTGACAAAATGTGTAACCTCAAGACTAAAACAATACCTGTTGTCATAGGTGCCCTAGGAATGATAGCAAAAAGGGCTGATGCCTAGCTAGTTCAGATACCAGGAAACCCCAAAATGGCAGAAATTTAAAAGATAGTGCTCATGAAAACTGCCCATTTCCTACGTAAAATGTAATCTCAAATTTTTAAACAAACTTATAACTTTCTTATCTCTACAACGATACTGTGTGCAAAACCAAATATATGACACCCTAAGCGTAACACCAACTTGAACTGCTAACTTGTTGTCTCTTGAGGTCTCTGGGTGAGACTTGGAGTCAGCTTATACAAATACAAAGCAAAAGTCAAACATAACAACAACAACGACAACGACAATAATAATAATAATAATAATAATAATAATAATAATAATAATAATAATAATAATAATAATAATGAAAATAAACTTACCGTACAAACTTTGGATTCCTCTGATGTCATCGTTGTCTAGCTTGAAGTTGGGAATATATCCCCTATAATAAGGGGCCATCAGAGCCGATTGCACCTGAGAATGTGCCAAACCGAGAGCGTGTCCAAATTCGTGAGCAGCGACGATTTCCAAATTGATGCCATCGTTTGTTCTTAGAGTCCATTTTTCTGCGTCATCGAAATGGGTGTCACCATTACTTGGAAAGAACGCATGCGCAAGAACGCTACCTAAAAATAAAGAAATTAGACACGTGATGCGTTTCTACATATTTTTGCCATTACGAAGGTGTACTGAAAAATTCCTGGCTTTAAAAATACCGCGAAAAGCCTGGTTGGAGGCTCAACCTTCCAAGTCCTTTTACAGGGCTTAGAAAAACTAAAAGACTGGTGCAATATGTGTGTGAATCTGAGAGGGGAATATGTTGAATAAAATCCTAATTAACTGATCTTCCTGTATTTGCTTTTACTCAAAGCCAGGAACTTCTCAGCATCCCCTCGTACACAAAATGTCTGTGGACTGAAACGAAAAACAATAAGAGGTGAGCAGGTATTAAATTTCCACTTGCTCATTTTCACTTGCTCATTACGTATGTTAATTAACACGGTGGGGATGTGCCGATTTAATTATCCTTTTTCCTCCTAAATGTTCCCCCGTCTCCGCCACCACGTCTGTACGTTGAGATCTCTTGTTGCGCTACTGTTATCAAAAGCTCTACTTGTTTCGAACTCGCAACCTATGGATCAGACAAATTCGTATCCTTTTATTCTTTTGCTTATTTCAGCCACTGGACTGCGGCTATGCTGGGGTCATACTCTTGAAAAGGGTTTAGTCAATCCAATCGACCTCACTACTTATGCTTTTTAAACTTCACTACTTGTTCAATCGGTCTCTTTTTGTCGAATTGCTAAGGTAACTGGAGACGTTTGTCAAGTGGCGGAGAGACAAACACAAGGACGCATTCGTGTATATATGTGTGCGTGCGTATTTCAGAGCCACCTTAGCTGCATTGTTCGCCCCTGGGAAAATCAATGGGCTGGGTCTTATAGTATCGATTTATTACATAGGTTAGAATTGGGCCCCTAGACCCATGGGGATCCTAGACCCATGTGCCCCCCCCTGGGTACTTCCCAGTGTGCTCATGAATTATTAGGTTGGTGCATAATTATTGCGGCTTTTTTTTTCAATAAATTTTATACAACAAAAAATTTAAACAAAACGCCAAGCAGATATTGAAGTAGATGGTGAATATGCTCCGGAATAATCATGTAAAGATGTTTTTGTTAAATGTTGTTATTGTTTTTGTTGAATAAAATTTATAGAAAGAAAGCCGCAATAATTATGGACCAACCTAATAAAACGGCTCTGGTCTATTGTCTTCTTATACATACATATATACATACATAGACAGACAATAGTATGTGTTTTGAGCGCGGTTTAGCTGCTACTTCTAGGAGCTCTATCGTCTGTAAGGACCCTCTCTTGTTGGTTTATGGAAGCAATATTTGCTGTTGTTGGTGTTATTGTTGTAGCTACATATCAACGCCTAATTGTGTTCCAACCGTGACCATGCCTTTTTTTTTCTTTGAGGCCTAGTATATCCGGGTGTGCATTACCTGATGTGGTTTTTTACATTGTTTAAGACTGCGAGGTGGTTGGACTACGATTCGAGTGAAATTTGGCTGCTATTTCAACGATTTGACGGAATGGATGAGGAAATCTTGGGAACTTACCAGGTCCATCAAAACTATTTCCATCGCCGTGGTTTCCTGCAGCAAACCTGATAACGATATCGCCTCCATGCGGGACTTCTCGGAAAGTTAATGGGGTGACGCTTGACCAATGGTTAAAGGCCTTTCTGATCGCATTTCTGTGAAGAAAAGAGAAACGTGATAGACGGTGGTGTATGTTAAAAGATATCGATTTCATTCGATTAGGTACAAGATTAATTGTACTTTTATGAGGGAAAAAAAGAAGAAAAGCTGTTGGTTGTTCAGAGAATTAATTCCATTAAAATGCTTGGAGTGAGTGCCATCAGTCACAGGAAGATCAGAGTTAAAGTGTCGGCTGTAAGAAGGTTAAACACGAAGAATGACCTGTTGGGAATTGAACTCAGAGCATGAAGGATACATCTAGTTACTGTAATAAGTGTAATAAAATATTTGGTATCAGTCAAATCTACCAATCTTGATGGGGTTATAATATAAAAGCAATAACAACAATAGCAATAACCACAACAACAACATCAACAAAAAACACACACACACATACAATAAATAAAGTGTTGCTTACAGTTGTTCAGTACGACTCAGTCTTGATGTTCTGCTGAAATCCCTCACACTCCATGTCAAATCATTTTTCTTCCATTTTGTAACTGAAATGCAAACAAAACAAGTTATAAGGTGGCTGTGTGTGTTTATATAAACTTGATAAGAAAATATGAGCAGCAGCAGTAGCAGCAGTCCCCAGTCAAATAACCACGTATATACACAAACATGACAAAGTAAAACCTCGTTTTATGTTTATTCTAACTTGTAAAGGTTTATATTTTGGATTAATTGACATTTTTATGTCTCAGGTTCTATATGTGACTGTTTAATCATGCCATGTACAAAAGAAGCCTTGGATCTGTCGGAGCTTTCAAAGAAGCCGTATTGTGGGGTCATTCTGAAGGTGGACACAGCGTAAGATCGCAGAAAACCTTGGGATCCCCTTTTCTACAGTTAATGGAGTGATTATGCACTCTACCGGATGCAGACTCTACCGGTAGGGCCACCACTACCGGATGCAGATTAAAGTCATACCCGTATGATTTACAACTGACCTCTGTCCGTCAAAATCAGACTTGAGGTTTTCTAAGTTTTATAACAAAACAAAACAGCAAAAAACAAAAACAAAACAAAACAAAATCTAAATAACAAAGCTAATAACAAAACTAATGAAAAACAAAGCAAAAAAAAAAGGTAGAACAACGAGGCAAAATGAAGGAAAGTAGTATTAAATACTTTTTCTGTAAGCAGCTCCTTCAGCAGAGAAGTCTTTCACACCACATCGTGGCTTGAACATCTTTTGTTTAGTCATATCATCTAAAATTCCGGTAACTTTCAGGCCATTGAATTCCTGGAACTTACTGCAAAAAAAAAAAAGGGTTGCAATAAGTAATAATAATGATGATAATAATAATAATAAAAATGATACTGAGCAAATATAAAGATCTTGAAATAGAAATTAGAAAAATGTGGAATCTGAAGACGAAAACAATACCTATTGTCATAGGTGCCCTGGGAATGACAGCGAAACGGGCTGATTACTACCTAGCTCAGATACCAGGAAACCCCAAAACGGGCTGATTACTACCTAGCTCAGATACTAGGAAACCCCAAAATGGCTGAAGTTCAAAAGATAGTGCTCATGGGAACTGCCCATATCCTACGTAAAATTCTGTCTATGTGATCGCAAATTTTAAAACAAACACATAATTTTCTTATGGTTTCTTAAACATTCACTTGAACAAAACTGTACAAATCCAAATATATGGTACCCTAGGCATAACACCTACATGAACTTCTAACTTGTTGTCTCTTGAGGTCTCTGGGTGAGACTTGGATCCAACTTGTACAAATGCAAAACAAAAGTCAAACATAAAATAATAATAATAATAATAGTGAAGTTGCGTGGCTCAGTGGTTAGAGCGTCGGGCTCACAATATTATGCTTGTCAGTTGCTTGACCTTTACCACTTGAACATGTCTCTTAGTAGCTGACGATATGTACATTTCTGATCATGAATAGGAGTAGTAGGGGAGCATCATAGCCATGTGTTGAGAGGAATTATTTGGGGTTTGAATGAATCACCTCTGGAAAGTTGGGTGTTTCGTTCATCATCCTTAAACAAACCTTATTCAGGAACCTTTTGAGTAGATGGGCTCTCGACCTGAAGAAAATTCTAACTGGGCCCCACCTGCAAGGTCATGCGCTGTTTATCTTGATATGAAATCACCTTGTCATGCACATGTGATTGTGATGCAGGTGCCCGGGGTGGTGCCGCTTCGAAGAATTTTTGTTAAACGAATCGACCCCTCACAACATTTATTTTAAAGCCTGGTACTTATTCTATTAGTACCTTCGCCGAACCGCTAAGTTGCGGAGATGTAGACATACCCACACCGGTTGTCAAGCGGTTGTGGGGGTTAAGCAGCGGTGGGGAACAAGCGGTAGTGGGGGAAAAACACAGACACAAAGACACATACACACATACGATGGGCTTCTTTCAGTTTCCGCCTACCAAATCCACTCACAGAACTTTGGTCGGCCCAAGGCTATATTAGAAGACACTTGCTCAAGATGACACACAGTAGGACTGAACCAGCGACCTTGTAGTTGGGAAGCAAACTGCTTACCACACAGCCACGCCTATGCACCTCGAGAAACGCTGGGCACGAAACTCTAATGATGACTTATTTCGCATCATTGATTGGTTGATTGGTTCTAGTTGTAGGTTTAAGAAGTTCGCCTTGTAAAGTAAGTGGTTTTGAGTTCAGTCCCTCTATGCAGGCGTCGGTC
>NC_069005.1:13738004-13738306 GCF_001194135.2 Octopus bimaculoides | reverse complement strand
CACGTTACCTAATTGCCTTCTCGAGTCTTTCAGGAGGTACCTCTTGAGTACGATCCTTCCCTGTTCTTTCCGGAAGATAACCGAACTGTTCAAAGAATTCCTGGAAAACACAAATGATATACAATATATAGAAAGATAAATATTTATGCACACACGCACACACACATACACACACAATAATAATAATAATGATGATGATGATGATGATGATGATAATGATGATGATAATAATAATGATAATAATAATAATAATAATAATAATAATAATAATAATAATAATAATAATAATAATAATAATAATA
>NC_069005.1:13728639-13733767 GCF_001194135.2 Octopus bimaculoides | reverse complement strand
AACTAATGTGGGGTATAGAATATATATATATATTATTTTGTTTAAAAGAGTTCCAACCCTGTCTATTCCTGCAGAACTAATGTGGGGTATAGAATATATATATATATTCTTGTATTCTACTTGTTTCAGGCATTTGATTGCAGCCATGTTGGGGCACCGCCTTAAATCGACCCCAGGACTTATTCTCTGTAAGCCTAATACTTATTCTGTCGGTCGCTTTTGCCAAACCGCAAAATTACGAGGACATAAACACACCAGCATCGGTTATTAAGCGATGGTGGGGGTAGGTAACAAACACTGACGCACACACATAAATACACACACACACACACATACACGCGCAAGCGCACACACATAAAACGAGCTTCTTTCAGTTTCTTATTTGTTTATTGTCCACAAGGGGCTAAACATAGAGGAGACAAACAAGGACAGACAATCCCAGTGCGTAACTGGTACCTAATTTATCCACCCCGAAAGGATGAAAGGCAAAGTCGACCTCGGCGGAATTTGAACTCAGAACGAAATACCGCTAGGCATTTCGCCCGGCGTGCTAACAACTCTGCCAGCTCGCCGCCTTTTTCTATCGATCTCTATCTACCAAATCTATTCAGAAGGTTTTATTCGGCCTGAGGCTATAGTAGAAGACAGTTGCCCAAGGTGCTACGCAGTGGGACTGAACCCAGAACCATGTGACTGGGAAGCAAGCCTCTTTCCTCACAGTCACGCCACACGTACACATCTGTATGTATGTGTGCTTGTGCGTATGTGTGTCTGTGTGTGTGTCCCCCCCCCCACCTTACTACCAATTGTCAATAGGTGTTGATTTGTTTACGTTCCAATAAGTTGGCGGCTCGACAAACGAAATCGATGGAATGAATACAAAACTTGTAAAAAAAAATGTAGTGGTCAATTTGTTCGAGTAAAACCTTCAAGGTAGTGTCCCTAGCCCACCCAGCCCCAACCCACACTCCAGCACGCCTGGAAACAAATTAAATATACATCAAGAAGAGAAGAGAAAAAAGACACCATAAAACAAAGCAAAAAACAAACAAAAAAACCCTCCCTGAAGAAATGCAAAGGATCAGGGAGAAATAAGGTTATATTTACCTCTGTAGTTTTTTCCCCCAAGGAATTTGTTATCAAAATCACAAACACGATAAGCTGAGTAAGCCGAGTATTTCGTATCATCTTCGAGCGAGATTAACACAATGTCGTTCGCATGTATCTAACTCTATAAAAGTAAATATTTATGCATATATATATATAAGTAAATAAATATATAAAGTGGGTGTGTACAAGACAAAAACAATAGATTGCACACTTGGTTTATTCGTTTTTCCTCACAATCCCTATTAACACATTTTCATTAAGTATGCTTATAAATTGATGACTATAGCACTTCAAAATGTATGCGTGTTCTGTTGCCAAATTTCATCGGATATTTATGTGATTCACTGTTGAAACGGTCTCCTCTCCTTATTAGTTATATCGCTGGAAATATTTCCGTTTGACTACAACCGTTCTATTCAAATACTGGGAATGGTTCCTTGGTCAAGGGGATTTTCATTAATAAGAGGCGAAAATCTTCAGATGACTAATTATTCACTTGACTTTATGTCCTCCATTTGATATAGGATAAATGAATGTGCATGTATGTATGTATGTATGTATGTATGTATGTATGTATGTATGTATGTATGTATATATGTATGCATGTTTATATGTATGTATGAATGCATGTATGTATGTACATATACGCACACATATATGTACATATATGTTTGTATATACATATACATATATATGACATACATATATATATGTATATGACTATATGACTGTATATACACATACACAAATGCACGCACACACACAAAAACATATAAATACATACATATTTAATTAATTCAAAAATGGGATAAATTCTTTTTAGTGTGAAAAAACCTCATAAGGGAAAAATCCATCATTTATTCCCCGAAAAATATTTATTTATATAATGCCCTTGTATAAATATATATACATACATACATACAGACGGGAAAGGTATTCGGCAATGTACGTATGGAAGACCCTGGAGGGATTGACAGCAAACTTTGGCATCCAGAGCTACACCAGCCCCCGAACTGGTTGTCACTGCGTTTTTCCAAAGGTCCCTGCAGTCCTGTCTAGAGTGAAGACTATGTAATGCAATAGCTTGGGATTCAAGGGCCCACAACGATTTTTAACGCCTTGCCGAAACATCTGAAGGACTATCAGTGAGTAGATGTTTTACAGAATCAAATTCACCCCCTGCTGTCAAAGGTCCCAGATGAACTTATATATATATTTATGGCAGGTTTCCTGAGAACGCTCCTGGTAACATGCAATGCATTACACCCCTGTTGCACGGTCGAGTTGTCTAAACTGGTAACCTCACCAACCTTGGTAATTGCATCCATCCTGAATAATGTAAAGCTAGACCTGTCAAAGAGCAGATGAATTCAGCGGAGTCAACAATCACCTAATAATCTATATGATATGTCCTTTAAGTATGCGATAAATGTTCAGTAGCATGTTTTCATTTCGGAGTCGGAGGCAACAGGTGGTAGGGACAGGTGGAGTTAGCAATATACGGTCATGCTGGGTTAGAAGCCATGATGCAGGGCGAACAGCTGGGATTATGTTTTATGTCCTCATTTACTAAGTTAGATGGTACTGAGAAGTACCATCTAACCTTCAGCCTCGTTGGCAATCTCCTGCATTCTCATAGGCGCTCAGTTGTCGTCATTGGATTTATATTGACACTGTGCGTATTGGATGAGAACGAGAAAGTGAGTCTGGTGTGCATGCAAAAAAGCTTGCTTCCCAACCACAAGGTTCCGGGTTCAGTCCCACTGCGTGACACCTTGGGCAAGTACCTTCTACTATAGCCTCGGGTCGACCAAAGCCTTGTGAGTGGATTTGGTAGACGGAAACTGAAAGACGCTTGTCATTAACCATTATATGGTAGTCAAAACTGACCAGCTATGACCACCTAACCAGAAGGCTGAAACTTCTTGGAGTCACAGAAGTAAACCCTTTCATTGCGGTAGTAGTGATTGTGGTGTTGGTGGTGGTGGGGCAATCGAACAACGAACGTTTCGCAGTTTACGATAATCGAACAACAAACGTTTCGCAGATTACGGCAATCAAACAACGAACGTTTCGTAGATTCAGACACACGGCTGGTGTAGTATAGACACGAACTGTTGTGATTCTCTGATCTTCTACCGGATTTATTCTGTTGAGGTTCCGATGCAGAGCCATGTTTAGCAGCTCCAGAGGCCCCGGACAGATCAATGCATGCGTTCATACGTTGTGACAACACTGACCGTACGGTTGAAGTTATCATCCTCATTGATTCTTAATAAACAAACACAACTTCACTCGTTTTCTCATATTCGTTCTTTCTCCCCGTTTTATTTATTTATTTATTTATTTATTTATCATAATTATTTATTTATTAGCAGTTGCTAATAGCTCATCGTCATTTTTGATGGACGAACGATTATATGCACACACACACACACACACACACACACACACACACATGCACGCACACACGAACACACAGACACACAACAGACACACAGACACAACAGACACACAGACACACAAAGACACACACATACACACACACACAACAGGCACATACACATACACACATACATACATACATACATACATACACAACAGACACATACACATATACACAATAGACACACACACAGACACACACATATATAGACAACAGGCTTACATACAGACAACAGACACACAGAGAGACACACAGACACACAGAGAGACACACAGACACACACACATATAAACACACGTACAACAGACACACGCATATACACAACAAACAGATACACAGACACACAGCATACACACACAGACGCACACACAGAAACACACATACAACAGACACATACACAGACACACAGACACGCACACAACAGACACACTCTCAGACACACAGGAACACAGACACACAAATACACACACACAAACAACACACAGGCACACAGATACATACAGCACACACACACACACACACATACACGTATATGTATTGTTACACTTGGGGACGGTCATCTTTTGCAATAAACACATGCACTATTTATTTGGTCTTCACTTCAGTTTTATTATTATTATTATTTTCAGTTTACTTACCTGACAGAATTCTTCCATCACACCTACTATGACCTCTTCAGCGATTCTCTGTCCCATGTGTCTCCTCTTATCCTGTCTTCTATTTACCCTTTAATATGTATGTATGTATGTTTCTTCTATTTTTTAATTTTAATCCAACAAAGATGGGATGTAGTTAACACTAAGAAAAATATGATCCAAATAAGGACAAATAACCGTCAAATGTAAATAATGTAAATGATGTACATAATTCCTCATCTCTTAAATATAGAACTGTATTAACGATAGCAGTAATGATTTTTGAGTTAGACACAAAGACAGCATTTTGAGTGGAGGGGTTCAAACGATTACGTCAACAGCAGGGCTGGATTGACTTTATTTTATCGACCTCGGAGGGATGAAGGGGAAAGTTGACCTCGGTGGGATTTGAACTCAGAACAAAAAAATACTAGAAGGCCAATTGCTTTAGATCCCCTGCAAGTAATGATTGTTTCTAAATTTAGCACACGACTAGCAGCGGCAGTTAAGTAATTGGTGTGTATGTGTGTGAGTATGTGTTTGTGTGTGAATATATCTGTGTGAGCGTGTATGTGGGTGTTTGTGTAGAGCCATACTTTTTCTGAACGAAATATTAACTGGCTTCCTTGAATGAAACTAAAAATAAACAACACACACAGAGTCAGTTGTCAAATGACGAGGAAGATCTGGGATTCGAGGAAGTTGGTCATGTTTGTGTCAGAAAGAATTAGTCAGTTGGGGAGTGTTCTGTCGGTGTGTCACGGTGATGCAACGGAACGTCCTTCATAGAATTGTTTTAAATGAACTGAAAAACCACATTAAAACTTACCTTGTCATCGGGTGTTTCCCAGCAAACAGACAGAAAGTCAAACAGAGAAACACTAATAATATCATAAACACACACACACACACACACACACACACACACACACACACA
>NC_069005.1:13727429-13728494 GCF_001194135.2 Octopus bimaculoides | reverse complement strand
CACATACTTTAAGAAATTATTATTTCTTAAATTTAATTGTTTATGTTATGATTTTATTTACTCCATGTACCCAGACCTTGTGGACACCCTGTATATATATATATATACATATATATATATATAAATATATATATATATATATACATATATATATACACACACACGCACTGGTATACCTCACCCTACGTCGTTAATTGGTTTCAGAAGACACAACTTAAGTCGAAAAACGACTTCAGTCAAATTAACTTGTCTCTAGGCTAGGTTAAGCTTACAAACAAATAATTTCTATTTTTTAATACAGTACTGTAAAAAAAGTAATCTAAATTGACGAATACAATTTGGCGGTGTTTACCGTACATCGCTAGCAGAATCTTTAGCGTGCAGGATAAAGTGCTTAGCGGTATTTCGTCCTTCTTTACGTTCTAAGTTCAGATTACACCGAGGTTGACTTTGCCTTTCATCCTTTCGAGGCCGATGAATTAAGTCTCAGTTGAACGCTGGAGTCGATGTAATCGACTTAACCTCTCCCCCAAAATTTCAGGCATTGTGACAAAATCTGAATTCAACATTTCTGTACGTGGGGGTGGCGAGCTGGCAGAATCGTTAGCACAGTGGGCAAAATACTTAGCGGCCTTGCGTCCGTCTTTGCGTTCTGAGTTCAAATTCCGCCGGGGTTGACTTTGCCTTTCATCGTTTCGGATCGATAAAGTAATTACTAGGTAAGCACTGGGTCAATGTAATTGACATACCCCTTACCCTGAGACTGCTGGCCTTGTGACAAGATTTGAAGCCAATATATTTTTTCTAACGTACATAAGGCGGTGAGCAGGCAGAATTGTTAGCACGCGGAACAAAATGCTTAGCGGCATTCCGTCCGTCTTTATGTTCTGAGTTCAAATTCCGCCAAAGTCGACTTTGCCTTTCATCCTTTCAGGGTCGATTAAAATGTACCAAACTGAACACTCGAGTCGATGTAATTAACTCCCTCTTACCCCTAAATTGCTGGTCTTGTGCCAACATTTAGAACCATTACTACCATTTTTTTAATATTTAAGGTGGGGAGCT
>NC_069005.1:13723966-13724924 GCF_001194135.2 Octopus bimaculoides | reverse complement strand
TGAATGGTCTTTGGTCAACGATCTATCATGACTACTGTCATGGCTTCTGTTGACCGGAAGTTAGAAAGTTTACACAGGAGAGCTAAGAAAAGGGGGAGATAACAAAGGGGGAGAAAGAACGGTGATCGAAGACAAGGAGCTGTGTGTGTGGGTGTGTGAGAGAGAGAGAATGCTGGAGATCTTGACGTATGCATGTGTGAAAATGGGGAGGGGAGAAAGGAATTGGTCAGTTGTAGTGTGTGCGTGGTGTGATGTGAGGGTGTTGGGAGGTGGGGAAGGCATGGGTGGAGTGTGGGTTAGGCTGAGGGTGGGGTAGAGGTAAGGGTATGTGGGTAGGGGTGGGTGTAAGGAATTGGATGGGGTGGAGTGGGAAGGTAGAGTAGGAGTGTGTTGGGGTGGGGTGGGATGATCTTATGAGGGAGGGTTGACGATGAAGGGGGAAGAGGAAGGTGGATATAAGAGAGGGGGAAGGTGGGTATGGGAGGAGGGAGAAAAAGAGGAAGAGAAAGAGAGTGAGAGAGAAGAGAGTGAGAGTGAGAGAGAGAGAAAGAGAGAGAGTAAGAGAGAAAAGAGTGAGAGAAAGAGAGTAAGAGTGAGAGAGGGGAGAGTAAGAGAGAAGAGGGTGAGAGAGAGTGAGAGGGAGTAAGAGAGTAAGAGAGTAAGAGAGAGGAGAGAAAGAGTAGGGGTGAAGAGAAGTGGAAGTGAAGAGAAGTAGGAGTGAAGAGAAGTAGGAGTGAAGAGAGGTAGGAGTGAAGAGAAGTAGGAGTGAAGAGAGGTGAAGAGACGTACAGAGAAGTAGGAGAGGTGAAGTGGTAGGAGTGAAGAGAGAAGATTAATCCCTGTTCACGGCGCAAACGGGAGTCCGGATGGCCCCTGTGCATGGACAATCCAAACACGGACAGGTTTTGCTGCAAGGAGTGACCGGCAGAACGGAAATGGCGTGACACCGGGGTGTCAT
>NC_069005.1:13722208-13722897 GCF_001194135.2 Octopus bimaculoides | reverse complement strand
TATATATATATATATATATAAAATATAAGGGTTTAGTTCACAGGTGATCTAAGCTGGTAGGAATGCTGGGTAAATGCTGTAACGGATTACCAGGGTACCAAGCTCGTAACTGAGACAGGAGTTATGGAACTATTGAACTATTGTAGATTTCCAATACAGCGGATATAAATTTGTTAAAAAGGAAAACAAACACTAAGGCAAGTCATATCAAGTCATATATGTTATTATTAAAACATTATTAAGCAATGTTAAAGTCTTACAGCTGTTTGTCGGGTATCCCAAAACGTGGAATATCTCATCATCGGAGACAGATGGTGAGAAAGTGAGAGAGTTATAGATTACGAAATGATGGAGAGATATATGTGTGTGTGTTTGTGTGTGTGTTTGTCCCCCACCACTGTTTAACGACTGGTGTAGGTGTATTTATGCGCCCGTAACTATGCGGTTCGGCCAAAGAAGGCGATATAATAAGTATCTGGTTGAAAAAGAAAAATAAGTACTGGGGCCGATTCATTCGACTAAAAATTCCTCAAGGTGGTGCCCCAGCATGGCCGCAGTCTAGTGACTGAAACAAGTAAAAGATTTTTAAAAAATGTCTCTCTCCCTCTGTCTGTCTGCCTGTCTGTCTGTCTGTCTGTCTGTCTGCCTGTCTGTCTGTCTGCCTGTCTGTCTGTCTGTCTGTCTGTCTG
>NC_069005.1:13720144-13721027 GCF_001194135.2 Octopus bimaculoides | reverse complement strand
TATATATATATATATATATGCAGTAATGTTTATTTCCACTATAACATGGCTGTTCTATAAAGAATTATGTTACTACATTTTAACCCCAGGAAAATGGTATGGCGCTGGAATCTTGAAGTGGACAGAGTGGCAGAGTCGGAGACAAGCAAAGCTCTCTCGGATTTTCCAATCCAAACAAATCAGGTGCAAGAACATAATAGACCAGACCTAGTGGTGGTGGACAAGGTGCACCACATGCTATATAGTTGGCTTTGCATGTCCCTTTGACCCACGAATAGTCAAGAAGGAAGGCAAAAAATAGATAGATACAAACCTCTTAAGTACGAAATTGCTCGGCTATGGAAAATGAAGAAGGTGAAGATAGTGCCAATTATTGTTGGGTCCTTGGGAAGAGTATCAGAAGGCATCAAAGGGAATATTAAGAGAATTGGAATAGAGTACCCAGCAGAACTGTTACTGAAGGCTTGCCTCCTTGGCACGGCCAGAATAATCAGGAGAGTATTAGATAGGTGAAAAGAATAGGTAGCATGGTACCATAGGCTACAGGCAGCAAGCCTGCTACACGTGTAAGACTCCAGGAGCTCCAACAAAACCTGTGATAAAGAGAAAATAATAATAATAATAATGATAATAACAACAACAACAATAGTAATAATAATAATAATAATAATAATAATAATAATAATAATAATAATAATAATAATAATAATAATAACAAGATAATAGGTTTTAACACTTTAGCTGTCCCAGTTATAAGCTACAGCTACAATATCCTTAACTGGACACTAAACGAACTATCTAAAATAGACAGGAAAACAAGAAAAATAATGACAGGATATAGGATGCACCACCCAAAATCTGACATAGAAAGGCTATATATACG
>NC_069005.1:13717128-13719444 GCF_001194135.2 Octopus bimaculoides | reverse complement strand
AATCTAAAAACAGAAACAATTCCTATCATAGTAGGTGCCTTAGGTATAATAAAAAAAATATTCAGACAAATACATAACAAAAACGCCAAGACTTACAAATATATATAACATACAGAAAATTGCACTACTGGGCACTGCACACATCCTACGCAAAACACTTTCAATACAGTAACCATAAGAGCATCACAGCAAACCACAGCACATACCCAAGGCACACAGAGCTGCGCTCGGTAGTGAAGTGAAAGCACGTTATAAAAATAAAACTACTGAACAATAATAATAATAGTAATGATAATAAAACTGTACACTACAAATGATAAACTGCTAGAAACATTACTACAGACAGTACATGAATTTACCAAAGAAATGAACATGAAATTTGGCTTTGAAAATGTGCCAAAGTAACCTTGAAAAGAGGAAAACTAATTAAGAGTAGCAACATCATACTAGATAAAGCAAGTGGAATAAGAGAATTAGACGAAAGCTAGATATACAAATACTTAGGAATCAATGAACTAGATACGATACAAAACACACAAATGAAAGAAAAGATAAAAAAGGAATACTACAGACGAAGTAGATTAATGCTGAAATCAGAGCTCAATGCGAAAAACAAGATAATAGGTATTAACACTCTAGCCGTCCCAGTTTTCAGTTATAACTACAATATTTTTAACTGGTCTCTAAATGAACTAATCAAAATAGACAGGAAAACAAGAAAAATAATGACAGGATTTAGGATGCACAACCCAAAATCTGACACAGAAAGGCTATATATGCAATGTATCGAAGGTGGTAGAGGCCTTATATAGTTAGAAAACTATTACAAAATAACCACCATAGGACTACAGAAATACCTGCTTCAGAAACAAGGTGAGCTAATACAGATAGTCACAAAATAAGAACAAAACAAAAAACTGTTTTCAGTCTTTAAGGAAACTGACAAATACAAAAAAGCAGTCATAGTACCTAACAACTGTGAAGAATAAACAACGAAAGCTGTAAAACAACTGAAATCCATACTAAAACTGGATCAGCAACGGATCATGATAAAACGATGGCAAGAAAAGCTCCTTCATGGCAAATATTGGGTTAATCTAAACAGAAATGGGACAAGAACGCAAAACATCCAGACAGTTAGGTGATACAAGAAAGGGACAAAACATCCAGATAGACGATACAAAGGAAACACGGACATGTCATTCGGAGTTTTCTCTCTTCATTCGAGATCCAGATTATCTTTGCAATTTCGGCTGGTTATTCTCGACATTGCTCCAATCTGGCCAGTCCCAAGGAAAAACTAAGCTAAGAGCATTAGATTCCTTGGGAGAAAGCAGCGAATGTATACAAAAACAACAACGGAAAAAAAAACGAACAATGTTACACTAATACAATTCTAGCAAATCATGTAGCATATGTATGTGTATATATACACTAGCATAAAAGCCGCCTTGTTGGATGGCTTTTAAGTTAACTCATGTGGAGGGCTCTTCATTGGGCCTTGAACCCAACAATGACACTTCATGCATTGACGTACATATCAAATTTTATTAAACTTGAACAATATTTCTCAAGCAAGGAACAGTTTTCATCAAAACAATGATATAGTTTGTCGAGGTGGAATTTATGTCAAAGCTACATGATAAACAATATTTTTGTCTTCCCATTCAGGGGTCAGTACAATTCTTTTTTTTCTGTCTTACGTCTTTTTTTCTCTCTCTCTCTTTCTGTTGATTATTTTCAACCATCACCATCACAAGTACCACCACCATCACCATTACAACTGCCACACACACACAAACACACACACACACACACACACACACACACACACATACCATTCAGACTTCTGACGCTTACTCTCACCGTCAGACCGACCATCACAAAAAGGCTAAATATGGGTGTTCGTTCAGTATGTTATTCAACATGTTACTTCAGTGTTCAGTCCCTCTTTCCCTCACATACCCACTCTTTCCCTCTATCTTATTATTACTCCTACTGCCGCCATTAACACAACTACTTTTATTAAAAACATCATCAACTCTCCCTAAATTTCATTGTTTCTCTTTCTCTCCCTATATTTTTCTTTCTTTCTTTTTTTCTCTCTCTCTGTCTTTTCCACCGCCCTCACCGTCTGTATGCCTACTATTACTCTCACTCCATCATGAGGAATAGTAGGAGTGTAATTGAATAGCAAGAGATGGGGTCTAAGTGTGACACATTGACACACAAATTAGTTTTCGCATTTATTATATTATATTATATTATATTATATTATATTATATTATATTATATATATATATATATATATATATA
>NC_069005.1:13710124-13713327 GCF_001194135.2 Octopus bimaculoides | reverse complement strand
ATATATATATATATATATATATATATATATATATATACATACATACATACATACATACATATAATTGGCTCACGGATGCTGTACAGACCCAACTGTATAGAGATTGCTGAAAGCAGAACGAGATTGCCTCTGCAAAATCTCAAATATGTCTTTTAAGATCACCGTGGAGAATGTTATCTTCATCAGTCAGAGGTCCAACAAATGAGACAGGTTTTGTTTCTTTGAAATGAGAAGAATGCTTTGGGAATGAGTTTTATTTTCATAATGATACAGTTCTTTGATTATCCATGATAATCTTGATGCGATTTTGGAAATTATATTCCTTTGATTCTAGCAAAGGTATATCTTTCAAATGTGGGTGTTGCTGCTGGCAACATTTTGGTCGATTGATTTTTTGATTAAGCCTTTTATATTTTCTTTTAAGTGATTTTGTATTTCGTGGTAACTTGTATTTAATATTATTCATGGAGCGCAGTGAAAAGTGTTTTGAACATATATTTATAACTATGTCCACAAATAGGATGTATTGATGTTGTCTGGCGCGAGAAATTGTCTAAATGATCAACGAGTGAAAGATCTGAGTGATTGCATCACAGCATTATGAAGAACTATGAGGTCAAAAGGGTTTCCTGGAGAGAGATCGTCAGGAATTAGTTTTGGCTACCGGAATCTCAGGCAAGAGAGAACCATATCGTGGTCAGATTTTTCCACTGCAATATTATGGATAGTGTAAAGGCGGCGAGCTGGCAGAATCGTTAACGCGCCGGTAAAAAGCTTAGCGGCATTTCATCCATCTTTACGTCGTTTCAGGGTCGTTAAAATAAGTACTAGTTGAGTCCCGGAGTAGATATAATCGACTTACTCTCTCCTCCGAAATTGCTGGCTTTATTATGGATAGTGTTAGTGTGGTTACTTAACACTAGGTCGAATGTGTTTTTGTTGAATTTCGTTGGCACGAGTACGAGTTGGGACAAGAAAAACTGTATTGCTGTTATACCTGGGGTTGAAATGCACATAATTGTTTCCAAAGTATGAGTAGATCAGTCAAGACAGAGGAGGTTGAAGTTGTCCAACATTACAGTGTTACCAGATTCGCACTGTTGGGCAAAAGACAATGTTGTTGGGTCTTTCTTTGAAACCCAGAAATGACGCTTGGGAGTTACTTGTAGAGCCCAATTATTGCTGTCATTGGTTTTGTTATACACAGATACTGACCCACGGAAGCTACTGGAGAATGCAACGTTTCTTTCTTTGGTGAATGAATCGTGTAGGAAAATGGCAAATTCTACGTTTCTTCTGACGATACAGTTCTGTGCGAAGGATGGCGAAATCTTTCAATTCTATTTCCTCCTCCAACTGGTGGAGTGAGGTTGTCAAGGTGGATCTTAGTAAGGACGAACAAAGGAATGTGATGAGAGTGGTGGGAAACCTAGTATTCAATGAATTGAATCTTCCATCTTTTTGCATTGGAAGAAAGGATGCCTCGTGCTGTCAGGAAAACTGTTGAGACTAGAGGAGTGGATTGACTACACATTTCCATGGACCATATATTGTATTTTCTATGTCTCCTGAGCAAAGGGAAGATAAAGAAATCGTGAAATTCAGCCCAAACACCTTGTATACATACATACATACATACATACATACATACATACATACATACATACATACATGGCATATGTTACACACTGCCTAAATACCAATCTTGAGAAATTAGGCTTCTTAAAACCAGAAATGAGAAAGCTAATTCGAAGACTACAGATCCAATCCATCACTGGAACTGCAAAAATCTAAAACTTTCCAGACGTTTATCATTTAAGTATATATGAGCCTGTCTAGATAGCATGTATATGCATGAGAAGATATACATGAAAATATACAATTCTGCACATATACATACATACATACAAACATACAAACAAACATACATAGATACATACATACATACATACATACATATATACATACAAAGAAAAATTTCCTGTTGATGTTGTTGAAATTCCATTGAAGTAGCCTTGGGCCTAGGTTAGAAACCGGATCTTTCTCTATTTACAAGAAATCTTTAAATTAAACTGAATAATCACAAACACACACACACATACACACACGCACACACACACAGAGGGTGTATGAGCTGAATTTGGCGATTTTTTTCATGTCTTCTTTTTTTCAGGAACAGTTTTATATATTGATGAACAATCAACAGCGTTGGAGAGCATAGAGATTAAAGTTATAGTTGAGAAGAAGTTAGCTGGCATGAATGACTGGAAGTACTCTGAATATTGGAAAAGAGTTACCTGTATCACGATGATTTGCGCCGGGTATCAAAATGCCGACGTCATGATCACAGCTCAATGCTCAGTGAACACTGCTGCTGGAGACTGTGGTCAAGCTTTGGTCGGAGGGGGTTGCTACTGGAAGACCATATGTGTGGCAAAAGGATGCGGATCCCTTGACATATCTTCCGAAAGAGTCAGAAATGGTTGTCGGAGAATTTCTACGGCTTTACTATCCCTAATTACTATCCCTAATTTCCCCGATTGTAATCGCATGGATTACTATGAGTGGGAAGCAACTGAGAAAGACACTGACCGCTCCTGCCTGCAATATCAAAGCCGAGCTGGTAGCCAAGATCAAGGAAGTGGTCGAAGATCTTTCCAGGGACACAGAAACGCATCCGACAAGTTCCAAAGATGTCTTAAGGCCATAATAGATGCTAAGGGCAACTGCTTTGACTAAACTGTAATCTCTCAGTCAGAATCTAGATGATAGTTTTGGATTTTTCAAAATACATCTATTTTTGGATTGGATATTGTTTTCTTTTCCTTTAGTGCAAACTGTCAAATTAACCCGAACACCCAGTACATCATCCCCCACACGTATATATACATACACACACACACACAAGCACATATTAGTATTTATAGTATGCTTTTAATCGGCAGAAGCTACAAAGCAACTGGGGAACCGAGGGCATGGCAATAACGAAGCTACTCTTTCAAGAGCCACTCTTTAATTTATGCCGATTAAAAACAATATATATATATATATATATATATGTATATATGTATATATATGTATATATATATGTATATATATATATATATAAATATATATATGTATATATGTGTATATATGTATATATATACATATGTATATATGTATATATATATATATATATATATATATATATATATATATAT